>NC_054534.1:42147225-42307225 GCF_017654505.1 Polyodon spathula
TCTTGAACATTGCTTTGATACTCGTTATGTTTTGTATATTGTAACGTGTTTTCATTTTCAAGTATTTACAGAAATGAATATGACGTAAAACATTGTCAATTCTGAAAAAAAAACCTAGTTTCCAGCAAGTGTACTGGTACTGTGTGTGTATGTATATATATATATATATATATATATATATATATATATATATATATATATATATATATATATATATATATATATATATATATATATATAAATAAAAACCTGGTCTGAGAGCACTGTCAGAGTACAACTAAGCTACAGCACACCGTTCTTTCATATTAGGTAGTAGCAGGAGCATTAAACGAGCACTGCTTGTGACTTAAATATAAACTTACCTTGTTGTTCTGGAAAAAATTCTTTGGTTTAAAAGAAAAAAGGAGTGGCATCTCATAATCTAGAGGGTGCTTACGATGAACATCATCAGCTTTGTACTGGAGTAACCGTCCGGTTTTATTTACCATCCAGTACGGGGAATGCACTGCCACGACTGTTTGGCCAATGCTGTATGTCACATGGATCGCAATGTCTAGCTCTGTCCTGTCATCCTCACTGAGAGACATAAACTGAATGAAGTCAATTTCTGGTTGGTCGCTTCTAATGTGGTACTGTCCCTTCCAGTTCTGGTTAAGGTAGTCCAGTACAAATAACTCCAGTGTGGATTGGTCCAGTACAGCTGTGTGAATCTGAGCAGAATGTCCTTCCTTCAGAATGGCAGTGAGGTTTGCATTCTCCTTAAAAAAAGAAACACAATTTAGAATTGTTAAACCAAAGTGAAAGTAATTCATCTGTGATTTCCCCCACTGTGAAACAGACAAGCAGGTAACACATATATTGTATTCTCAGCAATGAAGCACTGTAGCAACAAATTTAGTTAAAAAAAATAATAAATCAGAAAATAATGGAAAAATGATGTAGTTTCCTTCAAAACTGTGTAGTAAGTGTAATACATCATTAATTGCAGCTGTTGACAGCAGAGCATGTGTAATTATAGGGAAGACCAAAAAATAAAAGCATAGGTGTTTTACTACAACAATTCTATACGATATGTAGTAATGTATCATTACAAACAATTGTATTAATGTATTGCTGCATGCATTACCCAACAGTAAGAAATGTTCAACTGACTAATGAGGTATACCTTTTTATAAAATTAAATCAAAAAGCATTGTTTTGGAAAGCAGTTAGAGCCACTCCATACATTTTAAAATATAAATACTACAACTCAAAATACCTCTAGAGAATAGCTGATAGAATAAGGCAACAAGTTTCGTAGAAGAACAGTAGGCCACAAATGCGCAATATAAGGGTGATCCATTTTTTCTTCTGTGTGGCTGCACGTTAAATCATCTTTAACTGGTACTACATTGATAATCAGGGATTGGTCACTGGATCTATGACATTTCCGCTGTAGGCATTCTCCAGATTTATCCGAGACTACTTCATAGGTAAATCTTTCAGATTTCTCATAGACTTTGCTGTCTTCAGTTACTGGCTGCAGGCTAAGAACTGATCTGAAATATAGATAATACAGACATTTCAAATCACAATATGAATATTATTTGTATTAGTTAGAAGTGTATTAAGCATTTGCATGTTATTCCACTTCCAAAGGAAAAAGATCTAAAATGATATGGCATAAACTATTAAAAGTACCTGTAGAAAGGTAAAGGAATACAGAACTCTTCCTGGGGCAAAGCTGTTCCAATAAGCTTTTCACCTTCATAAACCTTGAATGGTATTGAGAAATGATTCTTAATCTAAAAAAAAAAAAAAAAAAAAAAAAAAAAAAGATTGTTATTTTTATTTGAGGATACAGAAAGACTGTACGTACGGTATGGATTGAAAAGGGAAATATCAAAGACAACTTTTAAAAAAAATGGAAGCTATATCATGAAGAATTTGAGAAACAAGCCTGTAGGACAGTTTGCTAAACTTCTGCTGCTCGCAGGGCTGGTTTAAAATAATGTGGAGTGTGCTTAGCAATACAATAAATTTGTGTTGTAGTATGTTGCAATAATAATAATAATAATAAACTAGAACTGCCAAGGCAGTTTTATGGCTCTCAAGCCCCAATATCAGTACCTGTTTAAGTGTATTTAGTGCCAAGTTTAAAATCAGCAACTTCAACAGTTCCACAGAAGATTTTGAAAGGCGGCCATCTTGCTTAACGCACAAATGCCATTTTTGAAAATGTAAGTTTTACCGACACAGGCACGATGGTTTTCAGGTTTGGAATTAATCAAGTGAACCATTTTTAAACTGAAGCAGTTTTAAATAAGAAGAAAATGTAGGAGTGGCAGCCATATTGCTTCACAAAACATAACCATTTTACATTATTTGTATTCCGATGTCAACGAAACGATGACTACTAAGTTTGGAGTCTGTTGGTCAGACGGTTTTCAAATAAAAGCAGTCTGCTGTTAAGGACGCGTTTCAGTGAAATTTGCGGCAGCCATTTTACTATTGAATTGTATCACAGCAGCTTCTCCTTTGCAAAGTGTTTTGGATGCTGATAATTTTGGCCAAGTGTCAGATCAATCACTTTAACTGCCAAAGAAGAAGATTTCGAAAGGTTTTATCAAAAAATGTGTCACATGCCAATTGCAGGGACGCAGCAGCACAATTTTTTCAGCATCAGAGAGCCAATGTATCCAGCTTGTTACCTGCCAAGTCAGAACCTGATCAGTCACACAGCTTCAAAGCAGCAGCAGTTTAAAGTTTTGGGAGGAAAAAAAAAAAGCACACACACAAAAAAAACAAAAAAAGTAAATCACAACAATATGCTTCCCAGCCTTTGGCTTGGAAGCCTAATTATCTAGTCACTAACTCATGAAAATGTAGCCATAAGAATGGTATAAACAAATACCTGTATATTAATATTTTTTAATTTTAGACACAATATTAAACTATACTAATGTAATGTAAAAATTGTGCAACAATTGACTACTAAATATATAAAGTCAACTTATTACATATACAATAGTGTATATTACTCTAGTGACATGTATAACTCTTTAAAATGAATATTGGTACTGTCATTTTAAATTACAGGTATTTACCTGAAAAGGAGAGCGTATCGTTATCACCTTGCTCCCTTCCACTGTGTAAATCTGACAAACAATGAACCTTGTCACTACGGATTCCTTGTGTATGACACTATATAAACCACGGCCCACTTTCGTCAGTGGAATTCGATTAGCAGAAGTATGGTCAAGTGGAGCTGTAAATGAAGTACGTTTAAGGGAAAAAAAAACATTTTTACACTTTGCAGTGTATTGCAACATGTGAAATATTTGTGTCACATTAATTTCAAACCCTTTAAGACTTTATAAAAATTACAACTGCTCTGAATAGACAGATTTCACAAAGAACTAGCAAAATTCTAGCAAAATTACATCTCTTCAGACAACCCCCCCCCCCCCCCCCGAAAAAAAGGGATTTTACCAATAAATATGTATTTATTTGTTCTTTCCCTAAATCATTAAAAAAACTGAAATGCATGTTTTACAGTACTATCAATAAAATATATCATTTAAGCATGCTTCACAAATGAAAAAATACTAATTGGTAATTTTATAATTTGTACTCTAAAATCTGAGCTTACTCTCATAACAATGTTCAGCTGTCTTTCCCTGTTGTAGAATAATCCTGTATTCTGAAAGGAAGATCATACAATTCTGAATGAGTTAGACTTTTTAAAAGTCTGTCTTCAGGATTATGGTTAAATACCAACAATGGTATAAAACAGTACTATAAATATGAATCTTTTTCATATTGAACAAAATAACCATACAAATAATCTATTGAATATTATTGTAGTCAAATATTGCTCTTACTAGGCTGTATGTAATATCTCTTGCTACTCATGCTGGTCATGGCCACAAACTGGTCCTTCTCACTCATCGTTCTCAGGTAATCCATATTTAGACTCTCTCCATCCTGCAGCTCATAATCTTTATTTCCTAAATCCAAACCAATTACACTGAATGTATCACTGTGAGAAACCATCACTGGAATCCCCAAGCAATTCTTGACCACAAAAGGGGCTTGGTCTTTCTGGAAACATTCTGAGGTTTGACTAGCTGCTTCAGCAAATGCCTATAAAAAAGATAAACAATCATTATCTTTGATAATGTAATACATTCCCATTTAAAACAGTTGTCCATATTAGTTTACAGTACAGTGAAAGTATTTTTCACTGTACTGTCTGATTTTCTGCATTTTTGTACATTTTTCACATTGAATTTGGTCTGATCTTTTTGTGAGCTTAGTAGTATATAGAGGGAGTCAAAGAAAAAATTAGACCAAAGTTTGGTGCTTCTTTCATTTGTTTGGTGTGCAAGGTAGTCAAACATGCAATCTTCAGGTGTGAAAAAGCATCCACTCACCTAGTTAACTCAACCCAATTAAAGGGATAATTAGGGTCAGTTGTTTGAATACTTAGGTTAACAATCAGGCCTGATTTGGGTCAGCCCTGACCAATATAAATCTGACTAACTTTGGCCCTTACCATCAGAGTGAAGTTGTCAGCACACAGGTTTAGAGGCACATCATGCCACGATCAAAAGAAATTCCTAAAGACCTCCGGAAAAAAGTTGTTGATGCCTACTAGTCTGGAAAGGGTTACAAAGCCATTTCTAAGGCTCTGGGACTCCACCAAACCACAGTCAGGGCCATATTGTCCAAATGGAGAAAGTTTGGGACAGTAGTGAATCTTCCCAGGAGTGGCCGTCCTGCCAAAATCTCTCCAAGAGCAAGGCGTCAAATCGTCCAGGAAGTCACAAAGAACCCAAGAAAAACATCCAGGGATTTGCAAGCCTCTCTCGCCTCGGCTAAGGTCAGTGTTCATGACTCCACCATCAGAAAGACACTGGGCAAAAATGGGATTCATGACAGAGTAGCAAGGCATAAACCACTGCTCACTAAGAAGAACATGAATGCTTGTTTCAAGTTTGCCAAAAAGCACCTGGATGATCCTCAAGAGTTCTGGAACAATGTTCTATGGACAGATGAGTCAAAAGTGGAACTTTTTGGCAAACGTGGGCCCCGTTATGTCTGGCGAAAATCAAACACTGCATTCCACAGTAAGAACCTCATACCAACGGTCAAGCATGGTGGTGGCAGTGTCATGATTTGGGGATGCTTTGCTGCATCAGGACCTGGATGACTTGCCATCATTGAAGGAACCATGAATTCTGCTCTGTATCAGAATTCTACAGGAGAATGTCAGGCCATCCGTCCGTGAGCTGAAGCTGAAGCGCAGCTGGGTCATGCAGCAAGACAATGATCCGAAACACACAAGCAAGTCTACATCAGAATGGTTGAAGAACAAGAAATTTAAAGTTTTGGAATGGCCTAGTCAAAGTCCAGACCTAAACCCCATTGAGATGTTGTGGCAGGACCTGAAACAAGCAGTTTATACTCGAAAAACTGCAAATGTCACTGAGTTGAAGCAGTTCTGCATGAAGGGGTGGGCCAAAATTCCTCCACGGCACTGTGAGAGACTGATCAATAATTACAGGAAGCGTTTGGTTGCAGTTACTGCTGCTAAAGGTGGCGTAACCAGTTATTGAGTCTAAGGGGGTGATTACTTTTTCACACGGGACCATTGGGTATTGCATAACTTTCTTTAATAAATAAATGAAATAATATTATTTCATTTTAAAAATTGTAACGATTTTTTTTTTTTTTTGTTCCTGGGTAGTAAGTGTTATTTCCTAATTGCTTATGCCTCAAAAGTATAGAAAATGGCTATTATTCCCCACAAACTTTGCTTTTGTGACCAGGACAGTGATATTTCAAAATATCACTATTTCCAATGGGAAAACGGGCAAATGTGTATCTTTTCGTTCACATAAAGTCAGAAAAAAACAACATATGAATCCAAATTAACATGTATTTATATAAAGTAATACAAAAATGACTACAAAAGATTTAGAAGTGAGTAGTTTTTCGAGATTTACGATTATACTGTAAATTTACAGTATAATCGTAAATCTCGAAAAAAAACTACTCCTAAATCTTTTGTAGTCATTTCTAATAACATTCAATGTCAAAAATATGCAGAAATGCAGAAAATCAGACAGGGGGAAAATACTTTTTCACGGCACTGTGTGTGTGTGTGTGTAATTATATATATATATATATATATATATATATATATATATATATATATATATATATATATATATATATATATATATATATATATATATATATATATATATGACAGACAGACACACACTGAGGCTGTGTCACAATATAAATCACCCGTACTTGTTGACGGAGAGATTGTGATAATATTATTATCACCAAGTTAGTTACTTTGTCATGAATGAAGCATATAATACATACACAAGTAATAACAAATGTATAAAAATCGTACCGTGCCTAGATTGCCAAGCATTACCAATGCACACTTTGACAGAGTTATATTGAGCTGATCTTTTGAAGAGATGTTGATAACAGTCTTATAATCAGGGATATTGTAATCAACTTCATCCAACTCTGCAGTGTACCTTACAGGCTTCTTTTTCATCTAAAACAAACAAATGAGTAATTAACAACAAAACTGCAAGATAACTCTCCCTCTTCTGTAAAAAAATAAGTGAAAAATGGAAAAGAAAAAAATCTATCTAATCCTGGAAATCAATATGGTTAGGAGAAGCATAAACAGATACACAACCAAATGCATTACAGGGCTCTCGAACGTAATTTACTGTATATTTTATTTAGATTTTCTCTTATTTGAATTTGCTTCTATTTACTACTGACTTTAATATATCTTATAACTGCTCTCATCTGTAATGTGATATTTTGTAACAACTCTAAGTCACCTTGGATAAGGGTGTCTAAGAAATAAATAATAATAATAACAATGCCATGTAGACATTACAAAATCATGTATTTATTGGATACTATTAAGCCTGAAAGCAATACCTTAAAACAGAGAATTAAGATAATTAATTATAAACAGGTTACCTTTATTCCTAAGGTCCACGGCCTGAAATTATCACTGGTTTCTTCATCCAAAGGTTCCAGAAGAGGTTCCCAAACACCCATAACATCATTGTAATAATGTACCTAAAAATAAGCACACTATTTTAAAAAAGTTCACAGAATTTGTAAAACCTTTTTATTTATTATAATTCTCTTCTAAACACCCCCCATGACAAAAACGGCAATTGTCATAACATGACTGGCTTGCATCCACAATGCCAAGGTATGCTCTGCAAGTAATAAATGAATAACCTGATTTACTACAAGAGAAAATGTCATCTACCTCTAAATTAAGAAGACTCTGAAGGTTAATGAGAGTGCTCCAGTTTTTAACATCGCAAGAAAAAGCAGACTTTGCAAGAAGCATGGGAACAGTTCTGTGTCCAACACCAGCCTCCAGTGTAAGGAATATTGATTCGATTGTCAGTTTCAGGGATTCTCCTTGTGGAACCAGTGGAGTCACAGTGCTGTTTTTATTTTCATTGTCCTCCTCCAGGAACCAAAGTTTTAAATCCTTAACTTGCTTCACATCCCAGAGATCAAGTGGGACTGGACTTTCCAGCGCTTGTGGAGTCTCTGCAGCAGGAGATAGTGCTGACGTAATTGTTATTACTGTGTTGATGATAATTGGTGAAACCTAAATAATAAAAAAGGACAAGTAAATGACTGCATAACTGTATTACCAACTTTATGGCCCTTGTTTGAGCTGAACACATTACAAAAGAATGCCAAACCACTAACTTAGCCAGGATAATTTAATAGCCTTTGAATACAAAGCCAAAACAATATAGGGGTGTTGTTGGGGAGAGTTACCATGCGGACTGGTATGTTATTTCCTCAAGGATTGCTGGCATAGCAAAGATCATACATTTAGTTTTTACTTCTGCTTCGAACAGTTTCCACTTTCAAGTATACATTCTCCATAAACACATCATCTTCAGACTGCAAATACGTTGTTACCTTTAGTGTAAGGCATTTTATGACAAGTTCTATTTTCTGTGGAGTTGAAGAGGTCTGTGAACTTTGAAAAAACACATCACAAGGCTGGAGAACCTGTAAGGAGATTTAATATCATCATTGTTGTCATCCTCATCATCTGCTTAAAAGTGTTTAGGTGCAGAATATCTTAGTGAAGGCTCAATAATAGAAGGAGAAACAATAGCAGGTATTAGAGTATTAGCAATACTCTATAGTTCACATAAAATAACATTTAGCTAAAGACATTATTCATTGAAAACAAATGTCCTGGGCAGCTTCAGTCAACTCAAGGCTAGTATACAAACAAAATGACAGCAGTTTCCCTTCATCATCCACTGAAAATCAATCTCACAACTGCAGGATTTTATTGAACATGAATGTGAAAAAATGTAAGGTTATTATCATAACCCTGGTTCCCTGAAATAGAAATGTATCCACTGCATTTCTTTGGTCGCTGTGTACATTCTGTACTAAGTTTATGGCGCTGAGCGCCGTTTTGCACGTAGCTTTCTCTCCGGTGGGGGTGGAGACAAGCGTGCTGACGTCGCAGGCGTAGACGTGGCGTTGGTAGAGTGTTCAGTGGAATTGTGTGTAATAGGTTAACCAATGTGTAATGGATACATTTCTATTTCAGGGAACCAGGGTTATGATAATAACCTTACGTTCCCTTTCAAGTACGAAATGTATTCCATTACACATGGGTAAGAACACCTAAAGCCGTCGCAAGGACATGACCTGCAGAACAGCCAATTTTGCAAGATTTGCTGTACTGATAAGAGACAGTAACATCTACAGACGCATAATTACCTCATGAATGTGCTTTTGAATGCGGCCGAGACGCCGCACTCAGCCCTCTGGTTCCAAAAGCAGGGTTATGAGGATCCAGGACATTAAGCCTGTAGAACCTTATGAAGGTGTGAGGAGTGGCCCACATAGCAGATGCCAAAGACCGATGCACCCTGAAAAAATGCTCAAAAGGTAGCAAGACCCCTGGTAGAATGACAAGTGACCTTCTCTGGAGGAGGCAAGTTAGCTTGCTCATAAGCAATCTTAACTGTCTCCACTATCCAATTGGATAGCTTCAGTTTTGACAGAGCTTTATCTTCGTTCTTAGCTCCAAAACATATAAACAGTTGCTCAGACTGTCGCTAAATTTTTGTCCTGTCAACATAATACATTAGTGCCCTGACCGGGCAAAGCGCATGAAGCCGACGGTCCTCATTTGACTGGAATGGAGGAGGATGGAAAGCCTCTAATTCCACAGACTGATTGACATGAAAGGTCGATAAACATTTAGGCAGAAAAGCTGGATTTGTATGGAATGTGACCTTAGTCCTAGACTCCATAAAAAACAAGCAAGCTTTTGCCACCGAAAAAGCCTGCATCTCACTAACACGTCTAGCAGATGTAATGCCTTCAAAGGCAGGTATTTACGTTCTGCAGAATGAGGTCGAGAATGGGCCGTAGGTCAACGTCCCTTTTTGTCACCAGGAAATACCTGGAATAAAACCTGAACTCCAGATCGGAGGAATCTTCTACCTGAATAGCCTCCTTTTGTAACAGGGTCCTCACCTCTTGGGACACCACCAGGGCATCCTGAGGGTTGGAGACAGAAGTCGTAACCACTCCTGAAAAGTGGGGAGGGCCCTGTGGTGCTTGATCGCCAGTAATTCAGATGGTTCCTTAAATAAGAATAAGAGGACCCTGGACCTGTGGCAGCAACCCCCTAGAGCTGCTGCTGAGTTCGCCGTAGCTCTTTGTACAAAAGGTGGTTGGCGGTGTTGGCGGCGGTGCCCACTTTGTGTCTGCCCACCCCCCGATCTGCAGGCACTGTAGGACATCGAGTTTGGGGCTGAGATGTGTGCCCTGTACCAGGCAGGCAATGGATGCTGAGACAAGAGGAAAATGGCCAAGCTCCAACCCTTTCGTGTCGTGTACCCGATATAACAGGTAGCTAGCCTTCTTAAGCCTTTAGGGGAGTAGGAAGAGGATGAGGTCAATGATGAAGACCGTGAGGGGCTTCTGCCTCTTCGCTGTCATTTCCCAACTGCCGCTGGTGGTGTCGCAGTGAGGAAGACCCATCTCTCTGAGAGGAGATCGAGGGAGCAGGTTCTGCAAAAAGTTTGCTCCTGCGATTGTCTGGAAAGCAGTGGACAGAACTTGCACGTGGAGTGATTATGTAAAGCCTGCTGAGCATGCGCAGCACCAAGACACCGCACACATTCCTTGTGCTTACCCTCTGAAAGCATAGGCTTCTTCCAGGTTGTACAAGCATGGAAACCAGGCATTGTTACAGCAAGACTGTAATAATGTGCACGGGAAGTAACAGGCACAGTATAAAATACAGTATAATGCTACAGTGCACGATGTAGTGCGGTACACTAAAAAGCACAGATCAACCTGGTGCGGGAGCACGGTACGGTATACACACTACAGTACATTGCATGATATGGTACACAATTCTTTGCACTGTGAGTTACAGTACATTGCACAAGAGGCAAGGTACGGTGCGGTACACGGGAACACAGTACGTTGTATGGTATGGTGCGCTACGGTACACAGGGCACTGTACTTTGCACGGTACGGTTGGTACTGGCAAGGCTAAAAGCAAACTGAGCGTGACCAAGGCAGCAATACAGGGATGCAATGCAAGAATTTGACAGCGCCTGCTTACAGTTTTTCTCCCACTGACAAGCCTTCACAAAATGGTGCCGAAGCTGCCCGCTATTGTGGCATGGGCAGGACAGCAAAATCTAACTGTTGGGCTACAGCCGGCAAGTTAGTCTGTGCAGCCCGAGAGCTAACACAGTGCCGGTCCAGGAGTGCAGGCTTGTAAGCAAGTCTGATCCCAGACTACGACTGCTTAAGCAGTAAGCCACGCGCACAATACCTGGAATAAAAGGGGAAAAACACAAATACAGCAATTTCAACATCAATATATTTTAAAACGTAGTTGAAAATTATAAAATGCTTGTAAAAAACAAGACCAATAAAACTCCAATGGGAGTTATGGTAGAAGAGAGATATTAATATAAATAATACTGTGTTACCAATCTGTGAGTGCAGGGCAGGCAAGTCCGCTGGTGCTGCATGCCAGAAGGCCGCGAAAACAGACTCACGGTAAAAAACACAAAATAATTATTTAACAATTTTTTTGCTTCAGCAACTTATCCCAGTGGGACAAAACAAACAGAAATAAAATAAGACAATCTTATCTGACTGCTTCTTGCCGGAGATAGTGATGTTTCACTCTCTGCGTTGTGGAAACGCTAAAAAGTAAATGGTGCTCAGCGCCGTTTTGCATGTAGCTTTGTCTCCTGTGGAGGTGGAGACAAGCATGCTGACGTCGCAGGCGTAGACGCGGCTTTGGAAGAGTGTTCGGTGGAATCGGGTGTAATAGGTTAACCTATGTGTAATGGAATACATTTCATAATTGAAAGGGAACAAAAAAAAAAAAATGGACATATGAAGACGGTCAGTTTATAAATTTTCTGGTGTTCTGGATTTGGTCCAATTCCCACCTACTGACTACCTTTTCTGCATGCAGTATTGCTAAAATGTATATTTGAGCTTTAAGTTATAACATGTTTCTGTTTCTTTGGTTTACTTACTGTAGTGATGTTATTTTTCCTCATTTCTCTCAGGAACGGGCATGCAACAACCTTGAGATCCTTAATGGCAGCAGTCATCTGTTGAGTTTCTGGGTCATTTTTAATGCAGACTTCACACTGAGTTGTAACAACTAGTGCTGGGGCATCTGCTCTGGTTAAATCTGCTACAAAAACTATCTCTGGATTTTTCACAAGCAAATTCATTTCCATTTTGGCCACTGGTTTTAAGGGAGCTACAACATTTAAAAAAGGATATTTCAGCACAGCAAAATAAAAGATTAGTTTAACAAACTAAGAAAGCAAATTCAGACATATACGGTCATATAATGATATACAACATAAACAGGAACATTTTAGATGAAAATAAAATGACACCAACTCCAGAACACTTTGTTTAAACATAAGGGGTCAATTGCAATGAACTAAAAGGAGTGTACTAACTGGGGATGATCCTGTGGTTAGTACGGAAGGCGGTACTAAAAACTAGTACGCAAGTTAATACCAATTGCAATGAACTAAGCAGCTCAAGATAGCACCCAGCTGCAGCTTACATTTTTTTCTCAATTGCAACGAACCCAAAGTAACTACTGTTACCCTCTAGACAGAGGATACTAAAACACGTTACTAAGTTTGGTCGAATAATTTCTGTAGACCAAAGACTTGTGGAATTGTGCGAACTGGAACAAATATGAAAAATTCCATAAGTATTGCAGCTGTATGAGCCTCATCCATTCATAACGTGTCAAATTTGCAACAAAACCAGTTTCATCCTTATTCAAATTAACATAGACCTATTTTATAAACAGCAGCAGCAACAACAACAACAACTAGAAGTTGCAAGCAACTTTACAGCTTCCAAGGAGTCATTGTAAAATGTAAACAATTTGATTCTGTGAAGAGTTTTTGTTCAACGGTGTTCATTTTATGCGCAATATATGCAACTAGAGCAATGCTGAAATGTAATTGGCCCACGGCCAATGTTTTTTTACTGTAGCAACTTCATTTGGGTAAACTTTAAAGAAAAACATACTTGGATCATTTATGCCAAGTTTTGCTTCAATCAGATTAGTGGTTTTGGAGAATACATTTGTGTGTTAATTAGATTAACCAAAATGGCCGACATACCACTGAACCAATCATTTTCATTTTGAGCACCGTGCATCTTGGACAATCCCTGCGATAAATGGTTTCCGACAAGATGATGTTTGTAAATTGCCCAAAAATTGTCGTAAATTCCAATATGACTGCTAAACCATGTGACGAATCGCATTCATTCAGCTGTGCATATTAATTCCCATTGGCGTCGACAACTTGGTGAAAAGGCAAGAGTTTTCTTGCAACGGGTTTCATTTTATGCAAATTTTAAGGTTTTGTTGGTGTAAAGACATCATCATCATCATCATCATCATAACAACAAACAGTCTTCCCAGCCATGGGCTTAGAAGTTCCAGTAAAAACTTTCCAGTGTCTCTACTTTCAGCCTCTTCCACAGATTTTAAAAAAAAAATTCAGCAATTAGCATTTCTGATTCAATTTACACCTTTTATAGTCTACTATGGTCCTATAAACAAATGCATTTGTTTTGTGTGTGAATTAAATTATGAAGGCTAACAAAAGTTTTGTTTATCCTCTAACGCAGCTTCATTAAGTTTGGTGGTGTTTTAGGAACACTTGATTATACATGTGAATTTGGTTTAAGAAAATGGGAAAACGTTCTTATGCAATTCAGCCTTAGTATTTACTTTCCTGCAGAAATACATTTCCTGACAATTTTCTTAAGTTCCAAAAACATAAATTAAGCAATAATAAATGAAAGTTTACACACACACACACACAAAACACACTATATATATATATATAATATATATATATATATATATATATATATATATATATATATATATATATATATATATATATATATGTGTGTGTGTGTGTGTGTGTGTGTGTGTATGTATATATATATATATATATATATATATATATATATTATATACATACATATACACACACACACACACACATACATACATACACACACACACACACACAAACACACAGTGCCTTGCAAAAGTATTCAGGCCCCTGACCAATTCTCTCATATTACCGAATTACAAATGGTACATTGAAATTTCGTTCTGTTTGATATTTTATTTTAAAACACTGAAACTCAAAATCAATTATTGTAAGGCGATATTGGTTTTATGTCGGGAAATATTTAAGAAAAATAAAAAACTGAAATATCTTGCTTGCATAAGTATTCAACCCCCACACAATAATATTTGGTAGAGCCACATTTCGTTGCAGTAACAGCTTTAAGTCTTTTGGGGTAAGTATGCTTTGCACACAGTGTCAGAGTAATTTTGGCCCATTCTTCTTGGTAGATTTGCTCCAGGTTGTTCAGGTTGGTTGGACGACGCTTGTGGACCACAATTTTTAAATAGTGCCACAGATTCTCAATGGGATTGAGATCAGGACTTTGACTGGGCCACTCTAGGACATTCACTTTTTTCTTCTTGAGCCACTGCAATGTTGCTTTGGCCTTGTGCTTGGGATTATTGTCCTGCTGAAAGGTAAAATTTCCTCCCAAGCTTCAGTTTTTTAGCGAACTGAAGCAGATTCTCTTGCAGTATTTTCCTGCTCCATCCATTCTTCCTTCAATTGTAACAAAATGCCCAGTCCCTGCTGATGAGAAGCATCCCCACAGCATGATGCTGCCACCACCATACCTCACTGTAGGGATGGTGTGTCTTGAGGCATAGGCAGTGTTAGGTTTGCGCCACACATAGCGTTTTGAGTTTTGGCCAAAAAGCTCTACCTTGGTCTCATCTGACCACAAAACCTTTTCCCACATCGCAGCTGGGTCACTCTCATGCTTTCTGGAAAACCCCAGACATGCTTTCAGATGGTACATTTTGAGTAACGGCTTATTTCTTGCCACCCTCCCATACAGGCCAGTGTTATGCAGAGCTCTTGATATGGTTGACTGGTGCACCATTACTCCACTCCCAGCCACAGAACATCTGTAGCTCCTTCAAAGTGATTGTTGGCCTCTCTGTGGCTTCTCTCACAAGTCTCCTTCTTGTTTGAGCGCTGAGTTTTGAGGGCCGGCCTTTTCTTGGCAGTGCCTGGGTGGTGTGATGCAGCTTCCACTTCCTGATTATTGATCCAACTGTGTTCACTGGGATATCCAAACACTTGGATATTATTTTGTACCCTTTCCCTAATCTATGCATTTGTATTACTTTATCTCTAACTTCTGTAGAATGCTCTTTGGTCTTCATTTTCCTTCAGATTCACAGCCTTACCAATGATCCTTCAACAGTGGGGTTTTTATCCAGAAAATGTGACAGCAACTTTAATGGTTCACAGGTGGAGGGAAATGGTAAGGTAACTGGGTCCTCGTTAGGACAATTTCTTTCATCGGTGCAAACTGGGAGCTTCCACAGCACAGGGGTTGAATACTTATGCAAGCAATATATTTCAGTTTTTTTTATTTTTCTTAAAACTATTTCCGAACATAAAACCAATGTCACCTTACAATAATTGATTCAGAGTTTCAGTGTTTAAATATAAAATATCAAACAGAACGAAATTTCAATGTACCATTTGTAATTCGGTAATATGACAGAATTAGTCAGGGGTCTGAATACTTTTGCAAGGCACTGTGTGTGTGTGTGTGTATATATACACACACACACAGATACACATATATATATATATATATATATATATATATATATATATATATATATATATATATATATATATATATATATATATATATATAAAACAAATTTCAATGAAAAATAACACGTTAAAATTTAATAATTAGCTGGAACCAAATCACTCAGACTGAGCCACCCCTTCAGTTCCTGTTTGGTACTACACTACAATAAGGCGGTTTAATCCTAAGCTTCGTACTAAAGCTGGGGATCCGCTAGTCCCCAACTTTGTTCCCAATCTTTTTTCGTTGCAGTTGGTACTAAGTTAGAAAACAGCCGGAAATGATCCTGATAGTACCGTATTTGCTAGTCCGCAACTTAGTACGCAGCACTGTACTAAATCTACAAGTTTGTTGACACAAGGAGGCCAATATAGGCCTTAATGTCTAAACATTGCTTAATACAAATATTTATATCATAAAATTAAACACACAATTATGGTAAATGGACTAAAGTAGTGTTTTTTTTTTTTTTTTTTTTTTTTTTTTTTTTACACTAATATCGAAATAGATCATGTTATTGACTAAGAAATGGAACATATACATACAGTGTAAAATTGTAGTTTGGTTAATTTCTAGCAAATTACGAAATACTAACCTTGCTCTTTTGTTGCGGTTGTCACAAGCTTCTTTTTGTGATCTGCTGCAGAACTAAGTTGACTGGCCTTGACAAAGACATCTGCTACAGTAAGCAAGAACTCCATGCTAGCGCAAAGGATTAGGTCACGGACGATTGTATCAAGGACGGTGCCGTCCCTTCCTTGTCTGTAGCTGATGTCCACCATCACATTTTTTTCCAAGCCTGGTTTCATTTCCACCATTCTATTGAACCAAAATTAAATTATAATTACTCAACTGTAGTGGAAGTATTTATTTCTAAAATATATTATATCCATTCTTCCTGTATAGGATTTTGTATTTTTCTTTTTTTTTTTTTTTTTTTTTTAACAGGAATTATCATTTAGGGAGATATTCAGATGGGAGAAGATAAAAACACAAAGAAAACCTCAACACCTATTATTAGGTAAGGTAGTCCAAGATTAAGGATAACATCAGGGTCTGTGAAGCTCAACTCGGACAAGACTGAAATCCTGCTCCTCGGTACTCAACAGAAGTTGGTCAGTTTCTCCTCTTGCAATCTCCATAGGTAAACATGGCCATTTCTCCCTCTCCAACCATCAAAAATCTGTAAGTCATCTCAGAGACCTCCGTTTTAACAATCACATTAATAATACTGTGAAGATTTCCTATTACTATCTTAGAACTATAGCAAGACTTCAGGCAATGTTGTCACAAGATGTTGAAATGCTCGTCCATGCATTCATTGTGTCAAAAGTAGATTATTGCAATTCTCTCTTTTCCAGTGACGAATTGTATTTTGAAAAAACTTCAACTGCTTCAAAACTCTGCAGCTAGTTCTTACAAGGACAAAATCAACTAAGCACATCACCCCCGTCCTGAAGTCTCTACACTGGCTCCCCTGTGATGTTCCTCACAGACTATAAAATTCTTCTACTGATGTATAAATCATTGCATGATCTGACCCCAACCTATCTGTCTTACGTAATTGCCCCTCCTGCTCCACAATTTGCAATCGTCTAGCGCAGGAATACTACAGATCCCTAGAGCTAATCTCAAAACATTCAGCTCAAGAGCTTTCTACTGTTATGCTCCAAAAGCCTGGAATATCCTCCCAGACGAAATCCGACATGCAGTCTCAACTTTTTCGTTTGGTTGGCTACTGAAAGCCCACCTGTTCAGAGCTGCATTTAACTGTTATAGCTGTCCCTTGTTCTTTTTATGTGAAGCGCTCAGTGATGTGAACACATGAAGAGTGCTATATAAATGCAAGAAAGACTGATAGACAGTGTAACTTTCCAACTCTTGGGAAACTTTTATTTATTTATTTATTTTTTTTAAAGCCTTTAAAGCAGGGGCGTCAAATTCAATTTTAATAAAGGCCACGTCTTAATTTAACATTTGATTTGCGGGCCACAAAACTTTTTACATACACACATGCATTTTAATAGGTGAAAAACGCATTTAGAAAACGCATTTTTATATTCATAGTTTTTAATACATATACATGTATTTTTTATACTGCTTACTAATCTAAAACAGGTTATCTCCTTTACCTAGTTGCTGCCCTGCGCGTTCTCATTTACTGAAGAAATCTGGCACCTTTTTCGTGAAACAAGTTTGTCAATATCGCGATTCATGTTTTGTGCCGAAACGATCTTTAGCACGGAGTGTAGATGTTTGTCATTCAGCTGAGAACTTTGAGAGGATTTATTAATCTTCATCAGTGAAAATAGCTGTTCGCAGAAGTACGTACTGCCAAACATTGACATGACGCGTGCAGCCTGAATGCAGAGCTGTGGGAATGTGGCTGGAAGGAACGGGTAAAACTGCTCAGCAGAGACAGAATCAAACTTAGCCGTTATTGCACTGCAACTCAATCAATTCCATCTGGATGTCTTCTGGTGCAGTTTCCACATCCATGCCAAATGGGTTTGGAAAAAGCTGAAACTGGAACTGGTAATGAATGAACTTTGCTGGGGGCCGGATAAAGTACCTCCAAGAGCCGTATTCGGCCCATGAGCCTTGAATTTGACACCCCTGCTTTAAATCCATTTAATATTTGTATAAAACTGTGAACAAGCTGACATCATTAAATCCGCCTCTACAATGAGCATGCATTCGAATCTGTACCTTGGAGTAGCTTTCTGTACACTTTGACGTTTATCATCCAGCAAACAGTTTGCAAGTTTGACTGAGGCTTTCATGGTGCTATCTGATAACATTGTGACAGCAGTTGAAATCAATCCCAACTTGAATTCTGCAAGTTTTAACAGCTCATCTCTTGATTCCAGCTCGTGAACCTATATTAAGAAAGAAACATATTTTTTTTTTTACATTTTCCTACTTACCACTTGAAGTTCGCATCACACAAGACAGTAACAATAAAGTTTACACAACAAGTGCTTAGAGTACTAGTGTTGAATTACTTATTCAATACTGCAGTGCAACATATATTTTATATATAGTTTGAGAAAAAGGAAGACTGCTGTGTACCAAAATGGTCAATAATAAAAACGAAAAAAAGAAAATAATATTTTAGGTACTTAAAAGGTAGAATTGATTACAAATCAATTATTCTACCTTTCTAAGTACTTTCTTTTCCCTACATTGCACGTTCACTTTCATGTGGAATACAATGTTAAGACAGACTCAGATTATACACTTCTTTATTAGAATTATTTTACTAATCAGTGAAGTACTGTTTGTTTTTTGTTTAAGATCTTTTGGAAATGTTTTAGGAAAAATGTATACATACCTGTGTTGCATTTGGGCTGTATAACTCCAAAGTCAATGAGTCAAACCAGAAATCAAGTTTCAGAGTTGTTTTCAGTTTTGCAATGTTTTGTGTTTCCACAACAGCAGCTGTGATCACAGTCGTTCCTGTAAGAAATTACATCATGCAAAGATCTTTTGGTTTTAGTAGAAACAAAATATTAAGGCATCTTCCAAGTAGTGAGATCACTGGGGAAGTAATCCTACTGACTTTCATTACTAGCCTAGCCATAACAAAGATGCTAAATGCTTTTTTCAGTAGCAATAACACATAGTGCAAGCTAATTACAGCATAATGCAGAGCTGAAACCTGTCAAGCAGTGCTTAAAATATATTCTAAACAAACAGTGCTAAAATTGTAATACTGTGAAATGCAATCTGAGATATCACAAAAAAGTAAAATCCACTACCGAAAAACAATATTCAAGTTTGTATAATGCCCAATCTGTACCTCCACTCTGTTCAGATGTCTGGGAACCCTTTGTAGAAACATTGTCCGATTTATCCACTGTGGCAGGAGCAGCACATGCACCTGAACTATCTCCTATATTTTCATTTAAAGTCCTTAACACAACAGTCAGGTCTTCCTGGCTGAGTATAAGCTGTAAAAAAATAAATATACACATTATTTATTTATAGTATATATATATATATATATATATATATATCTATATATAAATATATATATATATATATACTATAGAAACTATATATCTATATATGTTATCAATAGATACGGTCCTTACTGTATGGTACAGTATGGAGACTATTGGTCATGTACATACTAAAAAAAACTGCACTTACATTCATTGGTTTGAGGTGTCCAATTATTTTAATGTCTGGGATTTCGTTGAACCAGGCTGCAGATAAATTGCGTTCAATTACCAAACCTAGGTTTACAGGCTGCAGTAACTGAATTTCTGATTGGAACTTGTTATTCTCAAAAGTTGTTCTGTTTAAAAAAAAAAAAAACACAGAAAAAAAGGTTACAAACATCCTCTGCCGCAGGTGTTAGTACAACATTAGAACTATCAAGAACAAGAAAGACATCAGCTTCTAAAGTACAAATGTCACGTTGTAATGTTTTACATAAAGACTGCTACTGGTGATCACTTCTAGGATTTGCCCCTGTAACAGACCTGAAGCAGACAAACTAATGGAAAAAGACAAAATCAGGAGTTTGCAAGCATTGCACCAAGCATAAGCAGAGTGGCAAAAGAGAAAGGTGTTCTTCACCAACAGTGTTGATTTAGTGTCCTCTGCAGGTAATGTTATAAACGTTTGTTCAGTCAAAACAAAAGCTTATGAAAGTTTCAATTTCCTACCGGTATAATTTAAGGTCACTCAGTTCAACTTTCATGGCATCAATGACTGGAGGAATCTTAATGTGAGTTTTTGATTGAACAATTGAAAAGTGATTCTTAACAGTGATGAGACCAAAATCAGCCACAATCACATTCTTTGACACTGCAGACTGTGGTACAACAACAACTGGGGCCTTCACATCAATGTCCAGTGCCATTCGGGTACTCCGTTCAGCAAGTTCCATGACCCCTGTGGCAGCCATTCCTGCTGCTTGTACAGTGGCCTCTGTTAAAGCATCCTTAGCAGTTTGGAAATTATTTATAAAGTCCTGAATAAAAATACAAATCACATGTGAACAAGAATTTTAAAAGCATCCCTAGGGAAATAAATCTATGTAGGATTTCATATCAGATATAAAAGTTTGTAAACAACCCATTTAGTATGCGTTTATAAAAACCTGCAAATATGAAATGTCTACCTCAAATAGTTTCGAAGATGAGGCTTTTACACAGCAGCTTAACTTAAAATGACTGGCATGGAAAGGTTATTTTTTGGACATGGATGGACAGTCACAATTTTCTGAATAATTAATCTTTTAAACTGATCTTTTATTGAATTATGAATCAAACTTTCCCAAATGCAAAAATATTAAAATCTTACCAGTATCGAAGAAACAAACTTGTTTACAAAGATGACTTGAATGCAACCAACAGTAAGGGTAACACAACTGTCAACAATATTCATATCTGTGTAGGCATTGCCTTCTGTGGCATCAACATGAGAGACCATTTTAAAACTGAAGACCTCTTTCCCAGCAATTGATACAGCCTAAAAACAAACAAAAAAACAATCAAATAGATAGTCACTGAGCTAAAAGTACTTTTTCCCCTGAGATTTCTAATTCAGATAATCACAACATACCTTTTTATAAAGAGCTTCCTCATCACAATCTAAAATAACAATGTTCTTCAACTTTGCCAGTATTTCAGTTGCCTTCTTTCTCATGATTACCTGGGAGACAAGACCTGTAAAAAAAACATTGATAACACAATTTTATGAATATACTGTATTATACAGACTACAGAAAAGAACAGCATCATTTTTGTTTTTACATTTTGTATAAAAGCAGGCTTTTCATTTTTAACATAACATTTTATAACTTGTATAATTTTTAATATTGCTGTGTGGTTTCTCAACTTGACACTATTCAAAACCTTAAAAGCAAAGAAAATATAACTAACTACCACAAGATGGCACTACTTAATTTTAAATGTTATTTCAGCACACAGTTATTAAGCGTTGGGAGGAAAAAACAAAAACTACTTTAAAAATTACATACAGTTACTTGTTTCATTATGATTTTGGAACCTTATACTGATAAATGGTAAACAGTTGACCAAAAGGTGTAATATACATTACTGTATCACAATATGAATAGATAGCAAGTAATAAAAACTACTTTTTATAAAATCACAACTTAAGTGACATGTAATGTACCTTCAATGCTTATCTCTGAAATGTGTACCTTCTGTCCTCGAAGGTATATTTTCAGGCATGACAAGTCTGCAAGGACATGAAGGCTGACAACATCGTCAAATTTAGACTTCTTGGGAGCTGTACAAAATAAAACAAAAATGTATATAAAATTATTAGTTACACAGAGAGCATAATGAGACAGCAACCTCACAAGCGTCCTGCACTTAAAACGTTGCTTGTTATACAAATTAAAATGCACATTCATACACAGTGAACACAGTTGCAGACAGTAGTATAATGATGATAGTCATACTTGATTTCTTGGCAACAGTCTCTTCTTTTTTCTCCTCTCCAACTGCAGGGGCAGATTCTTCAGATGTGTCTTTTTTTGACAGTGGGATGAGGTTATTTAAAAAGTTCATGGCATTCAATAGTGCTTCTATATGTAAGTGGACATCCAGGGAGCTAAAGTTTACCTATAATTGTTAGAATTAAGGAAATTAGGAAACGAGAAATGGAAGTGTTATGAACAACAACAAAGAATCCCTGGGGTCATAATATCAGATCCAGTATTTCATGTAAATACTGTCATTTACATGAAGCAAAACAGATGTGCTAAATATGTCCAGAGGTAAAAACTGTGTGACAACAGTTTGAAACAGTTAATATCTACTAGACAACATTGGTAATGGGATTTAACTAAAAGTAAAATAATTCAACTGTTTACCAAAAACTAAGACAATAACTCAAAAAGTGTACTCTCTCTATATAGACTATACTTAGGTCACATGGCCTCAACATGGCAGCATATTAAAATAGAGGTAAATGTCATGGGTCACAAACACATTTATCGCAGAGAGTTTAACTCTGCAAATACAAGTCACTACCTTAATGGGTTTCTGAGGTGCATGTATGATGCCTTGATACCGTGGAAGCGTATTTGCAAATTAATAAAACCTTTATAAAAAAAATAGAGAATTATTACCTTTATAAGCTGCTCTGTATTGTTATAAAGTGTTTTGAATTCTGGCCCATTCTTCTCCGCCTATAAAATAAGTTGTTAAGTTGTTAATTCAGCAACTTTTTTTGCAAAACTTCAAAAATGCTAATTCAAAAGTATTCATACACTGACAAAGAAAATTAAATTAATAGTTATTTGAGGCACCTTTAGCAATAATAACCTCTTTTAAATGATTAGGATATTTGTCAACAAGCTTTTCTCATGATTCTTTAGTGTTTTTTGACCATTCTTCAAAGCAAAATTGTTCCAGTTCATTCAAATTCCGAGGACTTCTCTTCTGCACAGCCTTCAACTCAGACCAAATATTCTCGAATCAGATTTAGATCATGACTTTGACTAGGTCATTCCAAAACCTTGATTCAGTTGTTCTTTAACCATTCTGAAGTAGAATTCTCTCATTATACATGGCTGACCCTGGGACAGAGGGTAGGTATTTCAAAAGACAAGATGGATGCACCCTGCTGAATGTAGCACATGGTGAACCATAAGGTCAGAGAGCACCGCTCCCTTTCCCACAGAGGAAGTATGTGGTAGGCTCGCCATGTGTAATAAAAGAACTACCACCTCGATTATTGGACAGAAACCAGTCAGGGATGAAGTCAACAGTTGCTTACAAAGGTAAAAAATAAAAAAAGTTTTGTCATCTTTTGATCTCTTTAGAATTGACTCCATGGATATCCATGCTTTCTGATACAAACATATCATGCACTGAGCTGTACAGAGGCCTTGTCCAAAGCCAGTTTGGAACTTGTGTTTTCTGGAGGTATACCTTTCTTGTATAAAGAGGTTTTTGAATCAAAAACCAAAATTTGTCAGCTTATTTTTTTCAATACAGTTGAAACAGAAACCCCAGTCCCATTTGCAGCCAATTCACATTGAATACACTGTGTAACATTTTTTTTTTTTTTTGTTCCTGGGTAGTAAGTGTTATTTCCTAATTGCTTATGCCTCAAAAGTATAGAAAATGGCTATTATTCCCCACAAACTTTGCTTTTGTGTCCAGGACAGTGATATTTCAAAATATCACTATTTCCAATGGGAAAATGGGAAAATGTGTTTTTTGTTCACATAAAGTCAGAAAAAAACAACATATGAATCCAAATTAACATGTATTTATATAAAGTAATACAAAGATGACTACAAAAGATTTAGAAGCGAGTAGTTTTTCGAGATTTACAATTATACTCTAAATACAAAATAATAGTGATATTTGAAATATCACTGTCCTGGTCACAAAAGCAAAGTCTGTGGCGAATAACAGCCATTTTCTATACTTTTGAGGCATAAGCAATTAGGAAATAACACTTACTACCCAGGAACAAAAATTATGTTACATAGTGATATCTTTGGCAATCAATCAATCTCAGATTGTTATTAACCTTCCTCACAATTTTTCTACTTGTTCTTGGTGAAAGAACCTTCTTTCTTCCAGACCAAGGGAGCGTTGTGACAGTACCATGAGTCTTGTACTTCTTAATAATAGAAACAACAGTTGAAACTGGGATTCAATGCTTGGAAATCTTCTTGTATCCTTCTCCAGCTTTATGACAATAAATCATTTTCTGCCTATTGTCTTCAGATAGCTCTTTACCAGTAAGTCTCTATCCCTAATCCTTTTATACTCTAAGAATGTTGACCTACAATCCAACATTTCTAGAATTAGGTTCTGCATTATCATATTGAAATTTTAAGTACCTTTTAGACAACACTAACAGAATCAAAGGGGATGATGCTTTTGAATTAGCATTTTCAGTTTTGCAAAAAAAAAAAAAATTGCTGAAATAAATAATTGTAGACATCTATTTCCTCATCTACAAAAACAAAACTTTTGCTACAAAAGTATTTGTTTGAGAAATTATAAATTTCCATTGTGGTTGTTTGACTATAAATTATTTTTACTATAAAATACTCTACAATCATATAAAATTTCCATTGTGGTATGTAAACTTTAGACTACAACTGTATATATAAAAAATGATATTTTATGAGATGTTAGTATATAGAGAATACCTTAATGTAATCCAAGGTAAGAAGATCAGTCTCTGAATTGTCCTTCGTTGTAATGATATAAACTGGTTTGTCTTTCGAATCTACAAAAAAAATAAAGCAAAAAGGTAGCATGCCTGATAGAGAGAACATTAGGTTATTACCAAAACCCTGGTTCCCTGAAATAGAAATGTAACCATTACCGAATGTGTATTTACCTGTAAAGACTCCAAAACTTGAATAGATATAGCAGAGCTGCGCTCCAGAGTCTGTGACACAGCTACCAGCATCATTTTGCCTTCACGCATGCTGCAATCATGGACGCAGTAACTTTGAAGGTTAATGGCTACATTTCTATTTCAGGGAACCAGGGTTATGATAATAAAACGGTTAGTTCATAATTTACATTGGTAATGTCTGTGTAACAATTTTTTTTTTTTTTTTGGTTCCTGGATAGTAAGTTTATTTTCTAATTGCTAATGCCTCAAAAGTGAAGAAAATGGCTATTATTCCCCACAAACTTTGCTTTTGGGACCAGGACAGTGATATTTTGAAATTTACCTATTTTCCACAACATTCCAGATAGATTCAGAGCTGAGTAAACTTGGAGTAACCCATCTCTTCCCCTGGCTCACTCGGTGCACCTCAAAGAGGATTACAACAGCATCAAGACCTTGCTGGACGTCTTGAAGTGTGATGAGTATGGCTGGGAGGTCATAGGAGACTTCAGAATGGTGGCATTGCTGATGGGTCTCCAAGGCGGTTTTACCAAGTTTCCCTGCTATCTTTGCCTTTGGGACAGCAGGGACACCAAGGCGCACTACCACAGGCGGGACTGGCCACAGCGGACCGAGTTCTCTGTGGGGAGGAACAACGTCAAGTGGGAGCCACTGGTGGACCCCCGGAAGGTGCTGATGCCACCACTGCACATCAAATTGGGCCTTATGAAACAATTTGTCAGAGCGCTAGATAAGGAGTCGGCAGCCTTCAAGTACCTTCAAGACTTCTTCCCTAAGCTGTCTGAGGCAAAGGTCAAAGCCGGTGTCTTCGTCGGACCACAGATAAAGAAGATCCTGGAGTGCAATGAATTCCCCAAGAAGCTCACTAGTAAGGAGAAAGCGGCTTGGAACAGCTTTGTCGCAGTGGTTCGGGGCTTCCTGAGCAATCACAAGGCGGGAAACTATGTGGAGCTAGTTGAGACTCTGGTGAAGAACTACGGCACAATGGGCTGTAGGATGTCCCTCAAAGTCCATATCCTTGATGCTCATCTTGATAAATTCAAGGAGAACGTGGGAGCGTACTCAGAGGAGCAAGGCGAGCGCTTCCACCAGGATATACTGGACTTTGAACTCCGCTACCAAGGACAGTATAAAACGAGAACATGATGGGAGACTACATTTGGGGGCTGATTCATGAAAGTGATTTACAGTATAATCGTAAATCTCGAAAAACTACTCACTTCTAAATCTTTTGTAGTCATTTTTGTATTACTTTAGTATAAATACATGTTAATTTGGATTCATATGATGTTTTTTTCTGACTTTATGTGAACGAAAAGACACACATTTGCCCGTTTTCCCATTGGAAATAGTGATATTTTGAAATATCACTGTCCTGGTCACAAAAGCAAAGTTTGTGGGGAATAATAGCCATTTTCTATACTTTTGAGGCATAAGCAATTAGGAAATAACACTTACTACCCAGGAACAAAAATTGTGTTACATAGTGTTATCGTATGGGTGAGTGTACGAAAGCTGTTGCAAGAGAATATTGCAGAACGACTGGAATGCTACAAGGCTAAGCCGAGGATGCCTTGTGTGTTACCATTCGGAACCCCAGTAACAAGTAGCTAGGGCTAAAAAATTGAGGGAGGAACTCACCTCTAGGTTATGATGTAAGGGTTGACCCTGAAGCCACCCTCAATACTAGTTCGAAAGCCAGGGTTTTGTGGATCCAGATAAAGAAACCTAGTAAAAGGTATGGGGAGTAGCCCACACTGCTGCATTGCAAGATGCAGACTGGAATAACGCCCACGAAGTTGCCATGCCCTTGAAGAAAATGGGCAGTGAGCTTTTCTGGTGGGGGCAAGTTGGCCAGCTCATAGGCAGTCCTGACTGTCTGTTATCCATTTAGATATCCTCTGCTTATACAGGGCTTGCTCATAGGACTTCGCCCCATAAGACAAAAAATTGTTCAGACTGCATCCAACTCTGTGTCCTGTCAACATAATATCCTAGTGCTCGTACAGGGCAAAGCATATGGAGCTGTCACTTCCTGTCGGACTGGAAAGGAAGCGGATGGAAGCCTCCAGTTCCATAGACTGGTTGACATGAACTGACAATATAAGTTTTTGGCAAAAAACAGGACTGGTACAAAACGTAACCTTTGTCTTGGCTTCTGCAAAGATTAAGCAGGCTTTCACAATTGAAAATGCTTGCATCTCACTCACCCACTTAGCGCATGTGATTGCAAGCAAGAAAGCCGCTTTGAGCGATACAAATTTCAGCTCAGCTGAATGCAAGGGCTCAAATGGAGGCTTAATGAGTGCTTCAAGCGCCACGTTACGCCTCCAGTGAGGAACAATATCCTTCATAAGAGGCTGAAGCCACTGGGCTACTTTCAAAATTGCCCCACCAGGAAGTGAGCTCTTGGGGAGACTGAGTTAATTTTGACATGGGAAGCTGAAATAGCTGCCAGATAGACCTTTAACTCTTTGTGGTTCTATGTCGGACCATGTCCGACATCGCGAAAATCCCTTTCTGGTCCATTGTCGGACTTTGTCTGACATTGCCAAAAACCATTATATAACACAGCATGTGTTGCGTTTAAGCCAGAAAAAGCAGAGGCAAGGCATTCCCTAATCATCTCTTTTAGGAAAGAAAAACGAGACAGCTGAATAGCCCATGTACAGGCTGAGCAAAGCCGAATTGAAGAGATGGAGACTGAGACACACAGAGTGAGAATGGCACTGCGAAGATAGAGAATGTCAAGGCAGTCTGAAGAACTTGCACAGATGATGGATGAGGCAGAAAAGTACAGACAAAAGCAGTTTGGATGATGACTTGATTGAATTGACTATTTCAATTTGAACAGCACATGGCCTGAAATTTTATTTTGTTCACAAAAATTAACTGGACCGGACCAGCCTGACAGCTGCAGAATAATGCAAAGGGGTAAATGTAGAGGAGGGTTTCCCCTTATCAAACAGGTCCTGCAAAAATTGCAGTATAACTGTCATGGGGTCAAAATCCCAAAGCAGACACCAAGTCTGAAAGATGCACCACTTGTACCTGTACTGGGAATGTGTGGATGCTGCTCTGGCATTTTGCAGTGCGTCCATGACCCAATTAGAAATCCCCAGACAGCTCAATGTAGCCGTTCAGGGGCCAGATCCAGAGCTGTAGGCTTGATGTATCGGGATGCCACATGCCTTGCTGAGCAGATCACATCCCGATCAATCGAGTCTGCAGCTCTGGATCTGGCCCCTGAACGGCTGCATTGAACCACCTGGGGTTTGGGTGGGCTTCAAGGTGGACCATTCAGTTGTCGCGACAGAGCTAAAAACCAGAGTCACCTGGGCCAGTAAGGGGCTACTAATAGCACCCTGGCCCGGTCCTGCAAGATTTCCTCCAGACACAGCAGGCAAGCGGTGGGAAGGCATACAACAGTTGCCTCGGCCACTGGTGTGCCAAGCCATTTAAAATCACCAGCGGGTCTCAGGCAAAAAGATCTCTCTCTGCTATAGGTTCTTGTCTGCCTAGAGCAAAAGTTTGTGGGCCACACGATGGAGACTGGGAGACCTGAGGCTGCCCTGGTGATTTATAAAAGCCACCATGGTAGTGTTGTCCTGCAAAAAATTCTGCAAGGTCAGAAAAATTGCCTGCAGCTCTAAAATATTTATATGGAGACCCTGCCAAGGGGGGGTTGCATGCCCCCCTGCCATCCACACAGCTCCCCAGAGGAGGCTGGACGAGTCCGTGGCAACGACTTCCCTTCTGGCGCCACTGCCCAATGGTTCGCAGAGGTGCAGATGAGCAGGCCGTTTGCTCCAAGAGAGTGCCGTTAAAACAGTGACGAAACACCAACAGGCCGTCATGGTTCTGTCCCGGCTGAAAAAGCCTTGCTGTTGAACCAGACTTGCAGAGGGTGCGTACGCAGGAGACCCAAAGGTAGGTTCTGAGAAGCTGCTGCCATAAAGCCCAGAAGTTCAAGAACATCATTACCGTGACTGCTCTGTTGAGCTGAATAGCTCTATACCGGCAGCTATTCTTTGCTGGACATGTCTGCTCAAGTAGCAGCACCGCTGTACAGTAATACAAGTCAGGCTCAGTCCTCTGAAAGGAAAAGTGATGCTGTTGCGTGCAGTCTTCTTATGCCCTTGGTGGCAGGCATGGCTGTGTCACAGGTGCTGGCATGCAGCTTTGGTATATCTATTCAGGTTTTGGGGTCTTTACAGATAAAAGCCCATTCTGTAATGGTTACATTTCATACTTATATAGGGAATCACATTTTATAAATTGCAATGGAAGTTTTATATTCTTTATCAAAAAAAAAAAAAAAAAAAAAAAAAGGAAAAAAGTGGTTAAGGAATACTTTAGTGTGTGGTGTTTGCCTATGAGACTGACCATGATTGGTATGTATAGGGTTTGGTGTATATTAATGTAAAATAAACTTGATTATACTGCATTTGTATTTTTTTCTGTGAGCAAATTAATGTTTTTTAATTCCACAGTATTGTGATATGGAAATTATTAAATCGATATAATATCAAAATATCAACAATAACTTTTACCTACTTACCCATGTATTCTGGACATTTCAAGCAGATTTCTTTTAGGAAAGTACTGGATGACATATCAAACGATCGCAAGTTCAGCTCTGTGCCTAGTCCCTCAATGTACAGATGTAACACTGTCAGTTCAACATTTTCAGAAAGATGACATAACTGAATTGACACCTATGGAAACCATATATTTAATGTTAAAACTAGGGGTAAACCAGACAGATTTAAAATGCTTGATTTTCATTCTGAAGCAACATAAAAACTCTTCTAAATCAAATCTTACTTATGTATATAAAAGGCCTGAAAAACATGCTGCTTTTTATTTTTATTTTTTTACAAAACTACAATGTTCTGTAAAGTTACAGATATAGTCTAGATTAAATAACTTGTTCAGTTATATAGCAGGCATAAAATATTCAAAAATAAAATAGGTGGTTAATCAGTTGGTACTGTCTCAATAATAAAGCATGCATACCTCATTTATTTCAAACCTCAGTTGAAAATTAGTCATGTTTTTCACAGACTCCTGCTTTTTTAAAGGATTTCTTGTTCTTTTTAAAGAATTGCTTTGTGCTTCAAAAAATGGTAAATCATCCACCGGAGAGCTTGGAGCATCATAAAATTCTTCTTCTGATTCTGTAGATAACATTATAAATATTTATTTCCGAATACTTTCATAGTAATATAGACTGAATCCTAGAAGAATCTGGATAAAAACAAATTTGGATCTAAAAAAACTATAAGATCTTAAAACATATTGGTATTTAAAGAGTGAGTAGCGGGGTGATTCAGCCTCCCGATAGTGCATTGCTCGGGACTTCCCTTACCAAGATCTCGTGACCCAAAAGTCATGTTTGAGGGGCGGCACAACCAGCCACTGGAGTCAAGTGAAGGATAAGGACACGTGTCGGTTGGGGATTGGTGTTCCCCTGACTACAGAGGCGGGACATTACATACTAAAGGGAACGTACTACTGTGTTCGGGGTTGGTCCGAAAGTAAAATAGGAGGAGTAACGGGTGGAGGGAGAGACTGGTTTGGTGCAGCGGGATTTTTAAAACAAAAAAACACTAACATTTCTTTTGTCTTTTTTTTGTTTATGTATGGGTCGCCACGAAGACAATTAAAGACGAGTCATCACGGTTTGTTTTGGATTTCACCCCTGCACTCCTTCCCTCACACCATTTTGTTTTCTTTTGTTATTTAATCATTTTGTTGTGTATAGAGAATAAAAATAAATTATTTTATTTCTGTACACATAAATTACTGTCTGGACATTCCATTTAATACACTCTCGCCTCACACGTGGTTCTGTTTTACATCCCCACATGTTGGTACAACTGTTTAAATAACATACCTGTAATATGTATGGTCACTGTTAACACCCTGACAACTTTCACACAAATTTAAAGTCTGTTTCAAAGCTCACATCAAAATGTCTGCTCTAGTGCACTGGGGTTTGGAGATCAGTTCTTAAAATACTGATTTGAAGTGCACTAGTGCACTATCAGTGCACTAGTGCAGACATTTTATAAAGAGCTTTGAAACAGACTTTTAAAAAAGTTGTCAAAGGTTGCCAGGAAGTTAACTTGGGGACGTGCAACGCTATATTTTTTCAGAACCTTGCTACTTACTCTTTAATATGAACTTCTACTGACAAATCTGTGAATTGGAATTGAAGTATCCAGCTACAAGAAATCACACTAGTGCTTCGTTGCTAACAAAAGACGACAAGACACAAAAATGACTGCAGATGAAAATGGAAATCTTAATCTTCAAATTTTACAAACACAGAATAACTGAAAATTCCAAATGTATAATACACTCATGCTCATGTACACAAAAGTACAAATACTGAGTCACAATTTCAAACCTTACCTGACTCAAACAGAATAGAAGATCTAAGGTTAGGCAAGGATTGGTTCCTTGGGGTCAACTGTGGTGTCATGACAACAGGGTACTTAGGGTGCTGTGATACAGAGAATTACCCAAACAAAAATTTAATTTTGTACAAATTACATAGACAAAAATAGAAGATGTGCTGTTAATCCAAAGTCACAAAATGTGGTTCAGACAATTGACAATTTCTCTTTTGCTTCATATGCTTTATTTTAGTTTATTTTTAAATAGAAAATTCCCAGGTTTTCTTTAATCATAAATTTGAACAAAAAAATGTAATAAAAAAAGGATTTACTCCAAAAATAATGATATTAATCTGGGAGAGTAATCCATTTAAATTACAAAAAATACTTTGGAAATAATGTACATCTTTTTACAAAAATGGATACATTCAGGAAATTTTATAGTCAATAAAAATATGTATTTTGCTGCCAACAGAATTAAAAAAAAAAAAAATGTTACTTGAATGAAGCTGCAAGAGCAAATCTGTCTCAGTATGTGACTTAGTGGCTTTAAAGTTTGCACCATTAAAAGGTAAACTACCCTTGGGGAATGTAAACAAGCAGGGGGCTTACTTCTGATCAAAAGACTACAATGTTCAGTAAAATTAAATATAGTTAACAAGTGGTATTGATTTACCTGTGGAGTACTCTGAGCATTTGAGGCAGATGGAGCAGGCGGGCCTTTTGGCAATGGAATGCTATCAATCAGTGTCAGAACGTCTCTGACCTTTTCATCCGAAATACGAACAGAAAGCAAAGGCAACTCGCCAAAAATTTTGAATCTGTTTGAAGGAGAGAAAAATCCAATACTGGTCTGAGTACCTTCATATACACACTGAACATGTGTCTACATCTACAGAACATACACAAGAGCAAATGTACATAGCACCTGTCACTAAATTTATTTTACATTCCCTTCTCTGTTTTTGCTATACAGCTTACCTAGGAATTGTAACCAATTTGTTACTGCCTTTAGAAAGAAAAAAAGGCATTGACTGCACATGTCAAGTACAGAAAGTAAACTAGAAAGGTTTATCCCTAAAAACAAAAACAATGCATCTGCAAAGCATAAATGGCAGGGGATTGATATTCAACGTTTTGTTTCAACTTACTTTGGCATCCTTGGATCACTTACAACCATAGCTCTGCTAAAGTCTACTCTCAGATCCACAGGCTCCAAAATGTGCAGAGAAGACTGTTTAGACTTTCGAGCATTCTTCCAGTCTTGCGCTGTAAGAAGAACATTAGGACAGTGGTTCTGGGTCCAATACATAAAGAAAGAATAATAAAAGACATGCTGCAAAAAACAGGAATTTAAGAATGTTCTACTTTAATATCATACAACTTTTTAACAAACTAAGCAGTTTCTCAGACACCAACCTGGTTTGCTATAGAGCAGCTGCAAACTGCTCAACTCCACATCAAAACTGTCATACGCCCTGGACATTATATCCTCAATACAGCTCTGTCCTACTGTTAACTGTGGCAGACCTTTACGACTTTTACTGGTTACCTTTACAAAAGAAAGAAAAATAAGTTACTAAATGTTGAAAACCAATGAAACTTCACATAACAATATTTAGTTAAGAAAACAAAAAATTAATGAAGATGATCAACCAGCTGATATTAGTTCAACCTCATGTCAAACATTTTAACCTTTCCTAACCATTCTAGGGAAATAAAGCATGCAGCAAGTAAATTAACAGTAATTACTTTGAGATGACCAAGGTCCAGAACAAGTAGATTCTCAGAGGAAGAATAGAAGCCAGTCTGAGGAACAATTATGTAGGAAGCCATGAGGTTAATTTTCAGATCCAGGATTTTTTGGGTCTCTATAACATACATCAATCCTGAAAAAATAAAAACAGGATATACAAGGTGTGCTGATATTGCTGCCTTCAGCCCATGTTCATGAAAAGGTAGATCACCATGATTAGTCTCAAGAATTTGTGCCAAAGAATCAATTTTCTAAGATGATCAGTAACAATCTCTCAAGATACCACTCAACCACACATACAGGTGCATAAATGACATGTGGGCATTAAAATGGAACATACACAAATAGAAAAATAAACAGGAATAAGCTAATAAAGTTGTATAATAAATAATATTTGTAAATTGCCATTACTAGCCTCACTTGTATCTGATTGAGGGGAGTTTACTGCAACCAAATTAGTTTCTGTTCATTAAGTTATGGTACTTTCAAGTCTTGAAATCCTTATATTACAACCAATAAATGGACTGACAAATACTAATCTTGCTGAGCAGGTCTCTATATGGAGCTTGGCACAAAAAAAAGTAATTCACTGGGAAAATAAATTAATTTTTATAATTCTTGTCCAAAGTGTTGGCTGATAATACAGTACTAAAAAAACAGAATGATTAAGATTTCCATTACAAGAGAGTAGAAAAAACTTCATGTTGATTTGAACTCGACTCTCGCCAAGATAAGCACCAACTAAGACGTAGCTTTACAGTAAACTAATGTGATCCATCTTCATCTCCATTCATTTGCATTTCTTTCCATCTGTGATGTAGATATCCTTCTGCCTGGTGTTGATTGCTGAAGTGTAATGCTGGCTCCAGGGATCGGCTTATTTTGCCTGCCTAGCGCATCAGCACACACAACAGCTGCGATGCTGGTTCCAGGGATCAACCACAGTGCGCTCCCCAGCGCATCAGCATGACAACCGTAGGAGTAGGGTACTCTGGGGTCTTCAAGTGGGCACCTTCCGTCCTCCGTGTTTCATCGACTAGTCCACGACACCTCTAGAGAGCGCGACAGGAATTCTGGCATCCCAGTATCATCCCCCCCCCCACCCCCTGGTAACTCTACCAGATGAAGGTGAGCTGATCCAGACCACAAGACAATATCTGGTCGAAGGTTAGTGGTGGCAATCTCAGGTAGAAAAATAAGCCACTGACCAACATCTGCCAGCATTTTCTAGTCTCTAGGAGCTTCCAGTTGTCCTGTGCGAGGCTTGATTTTAACATCTTTTCTTGATGGTTGTTCTCCTAGATGGAGGAATATTGTCTTTTGTGTGTAATGCTTTGATGGAACTGGTGGCAACATGTTACGCTACGCTTCCAATGCTAAGGCTAAACATTGCAGCACCTGGTCATGGCGCCAAGTAAACCATCCTTGGCTAAGACCCACCTTACATCCTGTCAAAAATGTGCCTTAATGTTGCAACATTTTATTTCAGCTTCTAGGCATTGCCATGTAGTGCTGAATTCTGAAGTTAAACTAAAATTGCAAATCTAGGCTTTCACTAAATTTGTTATTGTCATTGGTACACTGAAAAAATCAAATGCTGCCCAAAGTAGTTCATGTGGCACTGAACCATAAGCATTAGCCAAATCTAGGAATGTCATATGGACCTCCTTCCTCTCCTTTTTAGTGGACTGAATTTGTTGCCAGATTACACTGATGTGTTCGAAGGATCCTGGGAAACCTGGAATGCCTGCCTTTTGTACTGAAGTGTAAATGAAGCAGTTCTTAATCCTTTGCAGATCATTTATTCAGCTCGTCAGGCATGTCAGGTCCAATTTATTTTCACATGCGCTGTTTATTTTGCATGCCCTGTTTAAAATATATATTTTTCAGCATAAACAGGTTTAAAAGGCATTGAATCACAAAAGGACACTCAGTACTGTATCTCCAGCCAAGCTCCACCCCTTGTTCGTTGTATTTTTCACATACCTCTTTAAAGATGTGAATACTGATAAATCCTCTCCTGTTCACTCGTTTTATCATCAAACACCTCAATAATGCGATCCAAGTCATTATCTTATTACTATAACATCAAAAAGCTCTACAAATGACTGTGATATTCTTCGAGCGCTGGATGCGGAAGCAGACATCTCCTTTGCTTGTGTCCGTGTTATCTCTGTGGTGCATGGGGCTATCAGATACGCCCTTTTTTCCAGCTTCGTTTGGCTCCTACAGGTCTCACTCTGCTATTGAAAGGTTTTCTCGGCTTTTTCCAGAGAAAAAACGACTAGATACCTGTGTTTTTGATGATGTCGGACAGGGTCCGACATCGGACTGGAAAGGGAAAATTGTAATGTAGGACCTGGTCTGACATAGGACCGCAAAGGGTTAATAAGGAGATAGGGCAAAACTGACTGATGCACCTACTTGGCGCCATGCTTTTGGTACAATCTGTTTTTCCCATGCCACTTTCATCAATTTCCACAGGATTCGTAGAACTCCAGAAGCACTCTTTTATAGTCTCTACAGGACTCCTGTATTAGGCCCTGGAGATGACGACGTCCTTGCTTTTTTCAGAACTTGTTCTACTTCTTTCCACTTAGGTGCACAGTCCTCCATTTGGTATTCTGGTGGATTGATGGGTGGGATGTCTGAAGGAACTGACATAGGTTCCTGCCTTTTTGAATCTGTATGCTTTTCCTCCAAATATCTCTCCAGCTCAAACCTAGATGCTTTTAGTGTGCCATTTTTCACACTGGTGAATAACTTCTTTACACATTTGAATGAAAAGTTAGTTCTCACATGCTCCTTTTTGTAGCGTTTCCGTAGGCGCTTATCTTTAGTGACCCTGTGTAACAGATTGAGTGACTTTGTTCTGCTCTTCTCCACTGCTTCCTCAGCTGCCTCCTTTCTCTAAGTGTTCAATCTCCTGCTGCTGTCTAGACTTTCCAGGAAAAGTCTGTATTTTTTCCTTCCTTCTTTCAACTCCAAACCTCTCACTTCCATATGCGTAGATGATGTCCCCAAATTTATTCAGCTTCTTTTCAACTGTTCCACTTAACCTTTCCAAAGCAAAGCAGAGATCTGTGTTTTCTCAGTTTCCTCACAAGCTCTTGGCCAATTAACTCTAGGCTTGTGTCTGTTCAGGTACTTTTCTCTCTTACGCTAGATCGTCTGACCAGGTTCAGAAGGATCATTAGGTTAATCACTAGTTGTATCTATGCAAGTCCTCCTCACATCTATAACAGGGTGCTGCTATCCTGTGAACTGTGGTTTGCTTCCTGTCGCTTGATTTCATTCGACTGACTTGACTGACTTCATAAGTACTGATCAATGCGAAGCCCTTCCACCTTCTCCCTCTAGCATTTCATTCTCCCTCTCATCTCATATCCGTTTCCATTCCTAAGTCTTTAACCGTATTGTTCAATGCTGAGTCATCTTCTGCCTCCGCTCTCAGACTCTAGGGATATTTTTCTCTAATTTCTTAGAAGCCTTGGGCAGGTGTCTCCAGCATCCTGTTTACCTTTGAAAACACAGAGCTGGATACTGCCAACAAGGGTAGCCAACCCTTGCCAGCTGCAACTAAAAGTAGTACAGTGCAATGACTGCACATATGACATAAACTCTTACCTCAACTAAGTGTTACCTCAACTAACATCCTGTTTGACATCAGTGGATGAACTTCAAATTTTTTTCTCATATTGCTTCAAAAGGACTCCAACAGTGTTCCATCAATTTATTGATCAGTCTCCTACAGCTGTGTCCCTTGTTACACTTTACCCTTCAATGCCTTTGCACTTAAACAGCACAACACAACGTCACTCAAAATACCCTCATAGCAGTTTTTAAAAGTAGCTGATGTCAAATCTATCCTAACACAACTGCAAATACTGTACAAGTATGGGCAGACAAGTTATATTACATATCCTCAGACCTAGTTTACGGTAAACAAACAATTACCTAGATATAGTGTTTTAACTTACAACTCCAAATCTCAGTTAATCCATGGTTAGGTACTACGTCACTAATTTATACTTTTAATACTTCACAATTATGTGATGGTTAAGTCAGATAGTGAAATAATGAAAGAATACTGCATTTACAGACCTGCATATCAAATTGTAAGTAAACTGGAGTATCAGAATTTGGGGATATACAAACAAAACCTGTTTGCCAGTCAGTACACACAGCATGTTATTCTTATTTACATGTATATATAGTCAGCACCGCCTAATCGGCATACTGATAATCAGGAATGTTGCTTAAATGGGATACAAAATCTGGGAGACTGTTCTTCCCAATGCTATTTATGTCATTTAATTGGGATGTCACTTCATTTAATTGGGATACAGTATTTTCAAATGATGAACGGAGATCGCTTTTCAGAGCAGTACAGGTTCGCGTAGTAGTGCAGCAAGTACGTGACTACACTGCGACTTGCACAAATTGCATAAACACGTTGAACTCTTGGAGGAGGAGTCTCCTGTGGTTTCTCAGGCTGCTGTACAAAGAAAGTTGGCATGTCAACATCACAGGTGTTATTAATTTTGTTTAGGAATAAAAAAAAAATTTTTATGAAATCGTATTTTAAATTATATAGTAAAGCAGTGCTGACGGTAATTGTACAGTAGGTGATCTTGTTCGTGATACTGATGCTTCTGTATTACAGCCATCAGTAGTACATTTAAGGGTACCTCCCTATCAAGGGTACAGTAATTTCTTACTGCAGTTTGAAATACACTAACTCCAGCTGTTTTGACAGCATAAACAAAATCCAGTAAGTTCCCTAATGGTGTATATTACACCTGCAGTGTTTAAAGCTAGTGAAACAAATAGTCCAATACATATAAGCAATTCATTTGTAGATGATGGACAAAGAAATGGGAGTAATCCATATCCTTGTAATGGAAGCAAATAGCAATTACACAATTACTTGAAAGGGCATTTTTCTATAAAATTATATTGAAGTCTTCAACAAATCATGACCACTATGAGGTCATTTTAATCTTAATAGCAACACTCCTTTATTATGGTGTATATTACCAGACTCCTGGAATTTGGAATGAAAGCACTTGCCCCTTCCAGGAGTCTATATAGCTTAAATATGGCCACTTATTTGTTTTCACCTGTTGATGTCCTGTCTCGGAATTCTTCAAGCTTCATTAAAGTGGCAGAGGTCAACTCTTCCAGCTGCAAATCTTGGGGAGGCATGAAAAATTCTGATAAACTGTTCACAGTTACCTTAAAAAAGAAAAAATATATATTAAAAAAATATGCAAAATTACAAATTGTACCATTGCCAAATAGTTTTTTTTTTCTGGTACAATAAGGTATTATTGCTATTAAATCTCAATAAAAAACTATAAAATGTGGAATTTGCTTTCATTGTCCAGTCAATCAGAGATTTCAGTCCAAAATACTTCAAAGCATTAGTGCATTCAATATACCTCAGAATGTCCAAAAGGTATTTTTTATTATAATTATTCAAGTAATCTGCTGGTTTTAACTTACTGCATCATACACAATTTCCAAAGGCTGCGATTCAACTCTTAACCTCTGGTCTGCAGATCCATCAAGAGGATTTGTTTCAAATAGAAGGCTGAGGAGAGGATTCTTATTCTCAACTTTAACACTTCTTGAGGTCAGCAGAATTGGGGTTGACAGATTCTGCGGCAGTCCAGTAACTTCAAATGTGCTTATTTTAGCAGACAGTCTAAAAAGTAAAATAGTATGCAACAGTTAAAACAAAATAATTGTATTTGCAATTCAGAGCCAATGCATACATTTTACAAATTACTAAATATCAATGTATGAAACAAATGTCCCAGATTTTTTTCACCACATTTAATTAGTATTAGGTAATACAACCCATAATAAGAGAGACATAATACGTTTCAGTCTTACTTGACTGCTTGTGCTCCCGGTCTCTGAGTCAGCATTGTACTTAAATCAAGAATAGAAACTTTTATAATTTCTGGCTTGCCATAGTCTTCTTTAATTGAAAAAGACATGCTTAACAGCTGGAAGGAGAGCTTCATGGCTTCAAACTGAAAAAAGCAATACAACAAAAAACAGACAATATTCACAAGCAAGACCAGGGTAAGAATCAAATGCAGATATATGAAGATGCTTTGGGATGCCATACATGGAGGGTGCAACTGTATGGGAATCAATTGCTATTGCCGTAACTTCGCATAAAGTGTAACTATATACTATATACACTGGGTTTCGTGGAAAATGTCCATCTTGCTGCGTTTGGCACAGTACATCATGCTGGGGTGCACAGCGGGTTGCAGGTCAGTTGCTGTGGACACTTTTTTAAATTGTGTAAACTACATCAATGAACAATCCCATATATCTCGACTTTTATTTCACCACTCCATAAAACCTTTGACCAGAACTTGTATCCATTATTCAAATGCAGTTTTGCAAACTTTAAGCAATTGTCCTTGTAACGTTTTCCTAAGACTGGCTTTTCTCTCAGCCTGCAACCATTGAGACCTTCACCATGCAATGCTCAAACCTATGAGTTGAATTGACATTTCTCTCGTTATTTCCCTCTCCACTCGTATGTGGCCTCACATGCCAAACACTGATCTGATCTGTGAGCTCATCAGCTTTTTTTAAGTTTAGAATTGCAGGAGTTCTGCACCATTCTGATCCTAGTTTTATCTGCAAAAATAAACTTCAAATTAAAATAAATGCTGCGCCATTAATTCAAAATACAGAAAATGTCAAATATGCAATTAAAAGTTTTTCAATTTGCCCTAATTTATCTGCACATGTTATTGTACTGGGAAAAAGCAATGCAGAAATCACAGGAAAAGGGAGGAACATTAATTAGTTCCATAACACTGGTTTTCAAAGCAAGAGTGGGAAGGTGAAATCACTTCCTTTTACCTGATGTAGACTGTGGTGGGGGGGCTTGTATACAGGAACAGAAATGATGGGGGTTAAAAAGTACTGCTTTAGTAATTACACAGTAGAAATTTGTATACAAGTTTATTCTTTTGATTTGAAGCCAGCCATGTCTTCTGTGGCAAACTCCTTTATGGCTGCTACAATCACGTGATATATACGAAATGTAGAAACAAGTACCCCTGTTGTACTTATTACTGTATTTTTTATAAGAATTTGTTGATTGACAAGACAACTAAAGGAAAAAAAAAAAAACTTTCCACTGCCCGTATTAAATGCTACTTAAACTGAAATGCTGTTTAAGAAAAATAAAAAAAACTCAACATTTAAATTAAAATAGCATTTAATATAAGCACTGGAAAACTTGAATATATATTTTTTGCTTTAGGTCGTCTCGCTGTCAATTAACAAATTAATTTAAAAAACACAGTAGCTTACCTTTATTAATACAGTACCCAAGAAGGAGGAGGGGGGTATGAAACAAATCCTAAGGAGAATTCCTAAAAGCTCTGTGGCACACACCGCTGGAAAAATAAAAAGTTTATTTTCACTTCAAGCTGCACCACAAGATAACCATGGTATACTGTGCCGTGCCTCGAAGCACCACAGATTTGCAGTTTTCCACGGAACCCACCGTACAGTATGCAAAAACACACCTTCCTTACTGTTACTACAATTGTAGACAAACATAAATAATCATTTTTAGGCATGCCCAAGAATGTATAGCTTTCCCTATCAGCCTAAACGTGGCAGGGTCTGCGGAGTATGCTGCTTTATTTGGATTAAAAAACCACAGATACTGCAGCATTGAAAAGAAGTGCACACATGAAGAATTTATGCTTGCATGATTTCAAATCCCAAGTAAAAGTAGCAGTTCATATATTTGAAACTGTAAATTATAAAATACATATTAAATTAGGATTCCTTACATCTTTTGGCAAGGTGGGATCAACAGCAGTTTCACTATATCCAATGGCCTTACATAATTTTGCTTTCTCCTCAGGGGTCATCAATTCATCAAATCCTGAAACATTGTTATAAAGTGCATATATTAGTAACACACAAGACTACCCCCCCCCTTGTCCTGGAAAAACTAAAAATAACACTGCACTGCACAACTGAAGTATAAACTTAAACAATGTGTCCACTATTACTGGACACTTGCTAAACAATTTATTTTATAGGACATATAAAAGAATAAAAGTGTCCTCTCGCGCACTTATTCAATTTGTTTGGCCAAGATCAAACATCACCTCCAGATTTGGTTTCTTTAGCCTCCTGCTTCTCTCCTGACCAGTTCCACATCCATCCAAGCCAGCCTCCCGATTCCTCCTCTTCAACTTTCACCCCTGGTCTGTAGATTTTTAAACCGGCCTTTGAAGCCTATAAAATCAAGAAAATGGAACATAAAGTATTTTATAAAACAAAAAAAAAGGAACAAAAGTACACAATGTTCTATTAATGCATATGTACCTCCATTTCTGCTTGCTGTCGTGCTAGTGTGATATTAAATATATCCAACGTCTTTTCTGGTTCCTAAAAACACATGTTAGATAAGAATCAAAAACCCAGCAGTGTCGTTCAACAGTTTTCAGGAAACAAGCTTAGAAGCCTCCTTAAATATGTAAACAATGTTAAGCTATCCAGGACACTATACCTTTAAAATGTCTTAGATTTGTTAGTTTGCAACTACTCTTGGGTGATTATATATTCAACATAATAGCATTATAATATAGCTGCATAATATTAATAGGTTCAACATATTAAACAATACAAATCAAATATTTACACACCTGGAGAAGCTTAAAAAGTTCCTCAGTTGGCTTCTTGGTTGTTATCCTCATTTTATATAATTCTTTGTACGTCCTTACTTTTTGTCTGTGCCTCCTAATGTGCTTCCATGACCACATCTCATGTCTAGGTTTAACATTCACTTCCAAAATGCATGTTGTGACATACTTCCACCTGTTCCCAAAAACAAACACATACATACATACATACATACATAAAAGCAAAACACATGACTATTATATACATTCCGAACAAAATATATGAAAAAAGTAGTATCCGATACAATAAAAGGTTAAAGTGTAAAACTACTGAGAAATATGGCTTACCACAGCTTTGCATTTGAGTGGACAGGAACTTCTGGTCGGAATTTTCTGTATGGCAAATTCCTAGACATCATATCTACTGATCCAAGAAGCTCCAAGATGCTGAGGTACTGGAAATAAAACATTATATGAATAAGAAAAAAAATAAGCAATTAATAATTAAAGAGAATATAGTATTACAGTATCATAACAGAACCTTTAGCCCACTGCATGTTAAAAGTGAACAAAGAATGAAATTATCAGGGGTGTAGCCCAAGTAAAGTCTGAACAAATGTGGCAGACAAATCTAAAGGCTATATCTTAGATACCACTGACTCAATCAGATGTTACAATAATAATAATAAATAATTAAGTACTGGTATGTCACCAGGACACATGAAAACCTCCTACACAGCCTTATGAAAAGAACATGCCTATGCCAGCAATGCTAGACTATGAAGACTTTATACTTTAGATATATAGGGTTATAGAATTCACACACAAAAACAAAATTGCACGGACTATAGTTTTACAAATTGCTGAAGTTGTCCTTATTATTGTAGAGGTAGTTACCTATCCTGCCTGCCTCATTATCAATCATTGTTGTTACATTAGCATCTGCTGTCAGTTTGTTCCTTTAAATTAAACGCTACCTTAAAAGGAGGAGAATCTTTCTTAATATTTTCAAATAAATGAAATTAGTTGCCAAAAAATAAATAATAAAAAACTATCTACTGCGTTATCGCATAGCTTCACAATTCATATTTTGTTTGGCTGTTTGTCAACAGTTTAAAAATATGTACATTAATAAATACATCTTAATGCCTCTTTTCCAGACATTTGGCTTGTTTATACACACTAGATGATAAAGGCAATACTCCCAAAAGGAATACGCTAAACTTTCTGGTATTATTTTACATGTTTTATATTAATTACATTTAGTAATACTGTAAGTGGAATCAGCACTGATGCTAACAGAAGTGCAAACATTCAAAAAGAAGCTAAATAATTCTCATTCAAAAAGTACAACTGAGTATATTTTACTTGTGGTCTGTTAAGCTCTATGGCGACCTCTTGCAGGTTCACGTCCAAGTCAATTTTTGGGGAAGAAAAGTCAACATCTGAACGAGGGTTCATGCGAAGTTTGGCTTTGGCAGAGATTGGACGAAATACTGAAAAAATAAAGATACAAAACATGAAGTCACTCTGCTTGTGAATTGTATATATCTCCAAACTATTACATCGATTAATCACACCTGTTTACTAGTGATATACAATTGTATTAAAAAGACAATTACAAGTAATACAAAGTACTAACATAATGCTATTGTAGCCTGCCGACCGGTGAAAGTAAACATCATAACCCTGGTTATAATCATAACCCTGGTTCCAGCTCCAATATGCCCCACAGGACAAAGCGCGTGGAGCTGCCACTCTCGATCAGACTGGAAAGGAAACAGGATTGGTATGGAGCGTAACCTTTGTCCTGGCTTCTGCAAAAAGTAAGCAAGATTTCTCAAAGGAGAGTGCCTGCGTCTTACTCACCCGCTTAGCGGAGGTGATTGCAAATGAGAAATACGCTTTAAGTGATAAATGTCAGCTCAGCTGAATGGAAAGGCTCAAATGGAGGCTTCATGAGCGCATCAAGCACCATCTTAAGCCTCCAGCGAGGAACAATATCTTTCATAGGCGGCTGAAGCAGACGACCTCCTTTTAAAAATTGCCCCACCAGGAAGTGAGCTCCTGGAGAGCACAAGTCAATCGTGATATGGCAAGCTGAAAATGCAGCCAGATGGACGATTAACATAGAGGGAGATTTCCCCTTATCAAACAGGTCCTGCAAAGATTTCAGTATAACTGCCATGGGACAGGTCGTGGGTTCAAGACCTCAAGGTAGGCACCACATCTGAAAGACACCCCACTTGTACCCGTACTGGGAATGCGCTTACGCTGCTCTGGCATTTTGCTGGTTGTTAATAACCCTATTGGACAGACCCAGTAGGCTTAAATGCTGCCAATCAGGTGCAGCCTCCACGGCTGGCTGCTCAGAAGCTATAATCAGGGCTGAAAACCACAGTCTCCCTGGCCAATAAGAGGCTACTAATAGCACCCCGGCCCAATCCTGCCTGGTTTTCTCCAGACACAGTGGGAGCATTGCGAGCGGTGGGAAGGGATATAATGGTTTTCTTGGCCACAGGTGTGCCAAGGCATCCATTGCCAGTGGGTCCCCGCCTGTTATGGAGTTCCGGAGGGGAGAGTCGGACGATTCCTGGGAGGCAAAGAGATCCATCTCCGCTCTCCTAAATGTCTACCAAATGGGGCTCACTACCTTGGGTGTAGCCCCCACTCTGAGACGCTGGGAACTTCCCCCTTAAGGATGAGGGCCACTGCCCAGTTTGTCACCCCAAGCAGGTGTACTGCCCGTAGCGCAAGGTGGTTCTCATGCACCCAGAGCAACAGCTTGCAGGCTATGTGATTAAGAGTGAGAGACCTGAGGACACCCTCGTGGTTTATGAAAGCCACCACTGTAGTGTTGTCCTTATGGACAAGCACATGTCTCCCTTGAACCTCCTGCAAAAAATTCTGCACGGCCAGATAAACTGCCTGCAGTTCCAAAAGATTGATATGAAGACTCTGCCAAGGGGGGGTTCACACCCCCCTGTGCCCCTCTGCCATTCTACACATTCTTCTGGTGATGCTGTCCAGTGCTACGCCTAGGCATAGATGGGCAGGCTGGTTCCATCAACAGAGCACTTTCAGACAGCGACGTGACACTCAACAGGCGGCCGCGGTTCAATGCAGGCTGAAAACCCATGCTGATGAACCAGGCTTAGAGAGAGCACATGCACAGGACACACAATGGTCTGGGGGAAGCTGCTACCATCAAGCCCAGAAGTCTCTGGAACATCACTACTGTGAGCTGAAAAAGCTCCAAACAAGCGTCTGTCGGACAACAGAGTATGGAGAATAGAGTGGAGTGCATGGACCTGGACTCCACGCACACTCAGATAGGAGGCTATCTGTGAAGGTATAAGCTGCCTCTCTCTGAGCAGGATGGCGGAACCTATTATGGCCTCCATGGAGAGCAGCCGCTGGCCTGTCTCGAAAATCGCCTCCGGCAGTGCCAGTCTTTGAGGCTACTGGGCCCTAGGGTGCCAGTTTGCTGCTGGCTTACATACCAGAGGTGGTTGTTTGGAAGCAAGTGAATCAGGTCCTTTGTGGATTCCCGCGCTGCAGCATCCAGTCCACTGCAAGAACGAACTTATGTCCTGGAGTGATCAGGGTATCCAACAGCGGTGCAGGCAGCTACCAGCACAGCAAGGTTTTTTGAGCTTAAGACAGCTGGAGCAGGTTTTTCACCAGATGCTGCTTGTCCAGCTGTTGTCGTGAGGGCCTGTGGCTTGTGAAAATGGACCACAGTAACTGTGACTGGTAGGCTACCAGGATACTGTTGCAGTTCCCTAACCTTGCAACGAACGATTGCTTGTTTGGGAAGGCAGCGTCCTTGGACAGCTGGACCAAGGCAGCAATGGTCGCCTCAACTGGCGGAAAAATGGGTCCTGTACAGGTTGTCCATCGTACGGGAAAAGCAGGAGTTGTTGCCGGATGGTCCCAGGAAGATTGGCTTTCATGGAGGAAATCCGGTTGAAATGGGTGGGGGGGTATGGGAAAGGTGGTAGGCTCCTCAAAGATGTATGGCCTTGTTTTTGCTGCTGTAGGACAGGGTACCTGCAAAGTTGTGGTAGTTGTTCTGTCCTGAGACTGGAGCATCAGCTCCTGTTCGCCCTCCTCCTCAGGAGGTGACAATGGACAGTATGTCCTCTTATGGCCAATCTGCATTTGCAGCCCTGTGGGGGCCCCCCCAAGGGGGCAGTCAGTGCTGGTGGTACTGAGAGGTCCTGCAGCAACTGTGTGAGGATTGCTCCCTGTTGCCCAGATTTTCTCTATCTGCACCGAGCCTGGCAAATCGCCTGGAATAGCGACTATTGATCCTCTTCCGGGAAGGAGAGACATAGCTCAAGGAGGATGATGAAGGTGGAGAAGATGGTTTTGAGTCTGGGCTAGTTTCCCGGGTGCATTGTATGTTCTCCCTTGGCACTGAGCCATGGGGTGCAGACGCAGCAACCTCTCTAAGAGAGGGTGATGGAGAAGAGCGCTGTGCAGGAGTCAGAGATGCAGCACGCTCTTCAGAGCTGCGGGACAACCTCATCTCCTCAGTGAGCTTGGAGAATGGGGCACAAAACTTGCAGAAACTGCAGTTAACTAGCGCCTCCTTGACATGCTCTGGGCCCAGGCAGGAAGAGCAACTGTTGTGCATTTGTTCCTTTGGCAGATTGGCCTTGAATGTCTCACAGGGATGGAACCCGGACATGATGCAAGGAACAAGCAATGCAATGTACAGTTCAATCTGCGTATATATAAAAAAATGGCCAGGCGGGTCAAGACCCGAGCGGAACCGGCACCGGGTTGGTACTTGTGCAGAACCAGTTTAGTACTGGTTTGGAATCTGGTCGGTTCGGTACCGGTTCCGACCTGGTGCTAAAGTACTCTACCGGGTCGTGATTGGAAGCAGCCGCCTGGTAGCAGTTACTTCGAGTGGCAATGTACAGTAAAAGCCAATGGCAAAACCACTCGGTCAGTACAAACATAAGACTGATGGAAGCTTGCTTGTCAGAATAAACTAACAGCCTTCGCAATGGTGATGCCAACAGCTGTTCACCAAAGCAGCATCGAGATACTCCAGCATGCTCTGGCTTTTCTGTTCTATACCACATCATGGATCCTTATTACAGTGTTACCTTTTTGACAATGTGGGCAGCAATCCTTACATTATCAGTGCACTAGAGCTGACATTTTGAAAAAATGCTGAAATATAGTTTAAAGTTATAAGTGTAAAAAGTTGTCAGGATGTTAACAATAAATAAGAAAAATTACAGGTCCGTTATTTAAACAGTTGTAGCAACACCTGAGGACGGGAACACTATTTTTCGGAACCCTGCTACTAAAATCAATCAATTTAATTTTTTTTTTTTTTTTTTAAATCGATCAAAGCCTGCAGGTGTGATTAAGCAGGGCAACTGCTCGAACCCCACAGTCCACACAAACGGTTTGAACATTTCCAATTTATATATTTAAAACAACAATTGTTGCTACAAATCTACTATTTCCAATGCAAGGAATGACAATTTTGCATTTAACACATTGTTATTTCTTAAACAACTGCACCATTAACAGGGTATTTAAAAACAGCTTTGTTGAAAAAGTAAACATTAATATAGTGCAATACAAAAAAAAAAAAAAAAATCAGCAAAATTCCCAGCTTGCTACTTACTGAAATCATAACCCTCTGGAATCAAGTTATGCATTGCAACACCATTCTTCAAGTTGCCCTAAACATTAGAAATAACAAAAAATAGTTCAATGTTACAGTATCTGCAAAAATTGACTGGAAGGATTTGAAAAGACAGATAATATCACTTTGGTTAATGTTACTCTACTTAACAGCAAGGAACTATAACAATCATACAATTGATTTCCACCTCATTTCATATCACTTAAAAATGCCTGCATCAACTGTACTGTAAACGACAAACTGGTGGTCACATGATCACCCAGCTTGACTCGTTGAGATCAGAAGTGTGTGTTCAGTATTTTTTTGACCATTGCAAAAGTAAAAAAGTCTCAGACACGAAAATATGTAAACAAAGCCATGAAGACTGGCTTTGTCTATATATCTGAAAATGGGGGGGAACCCCCCCACCCCCCACCCCCAGAAGGGTAATGGTTACATTTCTATTTCAGGCAACCCTTTCAAGTACGAAATGTAGCTATTACTGAATGGGATACAATACCCAAGCCGTCGCAAGGAAAGGACTTTCAGCGCCAGCAGATGTGCTTAAAATGAAAATAAGCTGCCTTTAGCATTCTGGCTGAAGACCAATTGAGTGCCCATGGCATATGGTCCACCGTACAGTGAGGGATGGCCCTCATGCTGTGTATAACCTTAGCATTTAAACACCACTATGTATAGCTGCAGGAACCCTTTCAAGCACACAGTTTTAGCAATCGCCACAAGGGTGAAAGTCATGCCATACAGTTGTAGTCAAAAGTTTACAGACCCCAATATAAAATTCTAATTTCTAGAAATTTCTCAAAAACAAATTATAGGAAAAATCTTTTGTAGCAAAAGATCTGCTTTTGTGGATGATGAAAAAGTTACAAGAAATAGATATTTCAGCAACTTTTTTGCAAAACTCCAAAAATGCTAATTCAAAAGTATTTATACCCTGACAAAGAAAATTAAATTAATAGCTTGTTCAGGCACCTTTAGCAACGATAACCTCTTTTAAATGATTAGGATATTTGTTAATGATTCTTTTGGCATGATTCTTTAGTGATTTCTTACCATTCTTCAACGTTCATTCAAATTCCGAGGACTTCTCTTGCGCACAGCCTTTTTCAACTCATACCAAAGATTCTCAATCAGACTTACATTGGGACTTTGACTAGACCATTCCAGAATCTTGACTTTATTCTTCTTTAACCATTCTGAAGTAGATTTTGCCGTGTGCTGTGGGTCGATGTTGTGTTGGAATGTCCAGTTGAGCTTTAAACCAAGTTTTGTAGCGGAGGGTTTTAAATGGTTGGTCAGTATATTTTGGTATGCTATGGAATCCATTTTATCATGTATTGGAACTATATTTCCTGTGCCATTAGAGGAAAAACAGCCCCATAGAAGGATATTACTACTGCCATGCTTGACAGTAGGTTTGGTGTTCTTACTTTGTACGCGTCACAAGACCATCTCCAAATTCTTTGCTTGAGAAATTCTTTGTTGAGAAATGTTTTTTTTTTTTTTTTTTTTTTTTTTTTTTTTTTAAACTTGATAAGTTCTATTACCAGTGGTGTCCATTAAATTTTATTAAATTTACTGCCTCTTTGCGCAAATCTCTGGCAATCACAATGATGCAGACCAGATGCTTTGGCATGAGCTCTTTATATTTGGTATGCAGTTTGGTACACAGTATTCTATGATTCTCTAAATAAAAGTTCCACTACAGATGATGTCCAGTCAATATTAACTGTTTCAGTGCTCAAAGTAGAAACTATTTTGGTTGTGAATTCATTTATTAGGACACGACAAACAAACAAGACCTTTTCATTTAAAAGTAATGAATGTATATTATGTAACCGATAGCTTACCAGGGCTTCATCAGAGCTGTCATTAGAATAGAGTTCCGAATTTACGTTCCAGTAAGCAAAAAGATTATCCAGCCGTACAAGCTGAAAAAAAAGAAGACATTATAAAAAAGTATTTTAAAACCAATAATGAAGCCTAAAATGTTATAACCCCCTTTGGCATACCCCCCAAAAAAATTAGTTTACGCTGGATACATCAGCTTGCATTGTTTGAAATATACAATCATTTTATTTTAAATTAAACCCTATAACTACTGTACCTTAAAGAACAACTTGCTAGATTCATCTGGAAGACATGGGTTCCAATTTCGATCTGCAGTCTGCAAAATACACATACAATTCGATTCAAAACCAAAAAGGACTAAGAATCTCTGGACAATGTTACAGAAATGTCATCTCTAATGGTTTGTAAACATGAAGTAAAATAGATACAATAGGGTACATGCAAGGATACACGCAAAGTGATTTGTGGGTGCAAATCCCCGTAATGCTGCCGTAAATCGTGTTTAGCAGCCGCTAAAAATGCAGCATATAAAAATAATGGTGTTCAAATTTGTTCAAATTTGCACTCTGATATCACTAATCCATTAGTTATATTGAAATGCATTCAAATGAAGAAAAGAGTATGGAATTGGATGAGATCTGAATACTAAGCGAGCACAAACATAATGTGATGCAAGGATTTTGCTGCCTTTTCTCCAACATGTTTTTGGTTTGTATTTTCTTGCGCTATAAATGTCATGCAGCGACTACCGCTCTATGTACCAACTCTGTAAATGTGGCTGCTAAACAGACCAATGTCTTCATCAGACCTATCATAATTGCGGATCATTATTTGTGCAGGTTGAGTAATTTGCATTGATCATAAAATGTAATTGACTGGCCACAATGCAATAAGAATTTTGCATCTATACTTGCATCTACCCCAGTATGTGAAAAAAAATGAATAAATACAAAAAATTATACACACAGACACACACATATATATATATATACATACATATATATATACACATATATATATATATATATATATATATATATATATATATACATACATATATATATACATACACACACACACATACATATAATATAATCATATATATGTGGTGTGTGTATATATATATATGTATATGTGTATATATGTATGTATATATATATATATATATATATATGTATATATATATATAAAACATATATGTATATATATGTATATAATATATATATATATACATACATACACACATACACACACACACATACATATATATACATATACATACACACACACACATACATACATATATATACACACACACACACATATATGTATACACATACATATTACACACACACACACGTTATGTAAAGAAGTGGGTAATATGAAAATACACTACCTGTAGACTGAGATTTTGAAGCGACACACCAAATGACAATGGACTTTTAGGATTAGTGATCTAAATAAAAAAAATAAAATGCAATTGATTACTGAGCTATTATTATGACAAAAATTTGAAGTTACGTAACCCTATACATATTTAGCTACAATACATAAGTGAAAAACTTACGTCATCTTCGTATCGAATGTGGATGTTTGAAATTTTAACCTGCAGGTTTTTAATGACCTGAGTGACTAACTTTTCAATAAAGGTGTCTTGTTTTTCTTCTTTTGGTTTTTCTGTGAACAAAAGAAAGGGTTCCTTATTAAAGTACAATCACTATTAACAGGGGCTGTCTAAAACCCCTTTCTAAATTCACACACAGCTGAGGGAGACAGAGCTGCAAGACTGGGACATATCTTTAGTTATTCACATTCACAAGGTTCATGACCTCATTACTGCCTCAACTGGGGAGTCTAATGAGGTACAAGGGGCACTGAGGGGAGAGTTAACAATTGCCACTCAGCACTTCTTAGGCTTGGCTTAAAGATTTTGATGCACCTCCAAATAAAAATGGAAGAGCTGTGGACGTTCACCCTCTTGAAAAACCTGACTTCTGCATCATGTCCGATTTTTAAAGAGCGTTGCCAATACTATGTGCTAATTTAGAACTGAATAAATATCCCATTCCTGAATCTATTTATTTATTTATTTATTTTAAACCTATTACAACAGGTACTGTATTTCACTAAAAAAAGGTGGAGTGCAAAGACCTAGAAAATACACTAACATATAACTAGGGCTTCGGATTTTCAGTTTTAACCGTTAAAACCCGATAAAACCCAATAAAACACCCCCAATACAAAATAAAATGAAATCGGTAGATAGCCAATAAACACCGGAAAACCTGTGGAAACGGTTAATCGTTTCATTTTTCCCCATTCAAAAATAAAACCTACTACATAAAATAATAATAAATACATTTCCCAGTGCTGCTGGGCAATGTCCCACCTTCCTGACTTGCATCTATCATTGATTCGTTCTGAAAACTTTAAACCCGCCCCAACTAATGAGTGACAGCACAGTCCTACATTTCTATTGGAGACTTCACTTGCAATACTTAAAACAAGCTTACAATCAGGATGGAGGCTTGTTAGCAGGATTTAAAGCTGTATTACTGTTCAGATACGGAGGATTTAAAACAGAAAAAAGCCTACACACAAAAACCCCAGAAAAATGTGCCTGTGACCATAGGGATTTTGTCATGGAAGACAGCAATGGAAAGAAGGTACAACTTAAGTGTACAAGTACTGTCGAGTTACTACTGTACATATTGACAGAAAAAAAGGCACAAACACTTTGGAAAGTAACCAAAAACACTAATTTCATACAGTACACAAAAACAAAAGCTCAGAAAAAAACTGATTTACTTAACTCGAAAATAGCTCAAAATATGCACCGAAAAATACAATTAATAAAACTCGAAAAACAGAAGCCCTACATATAACCAAAAAGCTTTTTTTTTTTTTTAACAACCAAATTCACAGTCTAAGCTAAAACTCTTTTCCTGACAAAAAAATAAATAAAAATATATTAAAATCACACAACACTAATCCATTTTTTTTTTTTTTTTTTTTTTTTTTTTTTTTAAGGTGTCAAAGTAAGAGACAAATCCATAAATCTTAACATGTGCTGTGCCCAACCCTTTACCTCTTTCTTCAGCTTTCAACTTGGTTTCTTCAATCCTCTGTAGTTCTCTTTGTCTGGCTTCTTGTAGTTGCTTTTCTTCCTTTTCTGCATCATACTTTATACCTTAACACAAAAAACTAATGAAATACCAAACAAAACTGCAGCATTCCTTTCTGTTAAAGTGGTTCTAGTTAACAAAATACCTGGCCTGCAAACGGAGATTAATTTAACCTTTAGTAGTTCCAGATATCTTATTTTAAAATTAAAATACATTTGTTTTTTTCAAAACTGCACCTTTGAGCACTAAGTCCACTATATAGCCTATATAGGGCTTTGCTGCAAATTTATTTAAGGTTGAACAAGAACACCAGGGGATGTAGTCCATGCATTTAAAATACTGTAGCAACTAATTTCTTCTTACTGGCAGTGGGAACAATGAGAAGGTACACTCCGGCTAATGTGGCTTCTACAGATTGATTGTACAGATTTTTCCAAGGGATCTTCAATTCAAGCTTTTCTATAAAAAAAAAAAAAAAAAAAATACAAAAAAACAAAAAATCAAATTCAGAAGTGGTATCAATGCCAAGAAACAAATCAGTAAATGGAGGCCTGACCTGCATTCGGAGCATGTAGCTAACGCTCAGCACAAGCCGGTTCTGGTATGAGAGTAAAACACACACAAATAACCCAGTAGTAATGTACTATTAAAATAACACAATCTAAAAAAACACTATTGTGTTTTAAAACAGACATGCACAAACAAAGCAAGACTTCTGTGTTTTTGAGACTTTGCAAAAGCCTGTTTGGAGCTTTTATATTATTTATATCTTTATTATTATTATTATTATATTACTGGTATCATTTTTATATGATTACATCAAATATGTGACTTTGTGATAGATATTGTTTTGCTCTGTGAGTTAAGGAAATAGTAAATTGAAATATCATGTACAGTGGCTCTCAAAATTATTCACCCCCCCTTGGACTTTTCCACATTTCATTGTGTTACAACATGGAATTAAAATTGATTTTATTAGGAGTTTTTGCCACTGATCAACACAAACAAAATAATGTCAAAGTGAAAAACAAAGTCTACAAATTGTTCTAAATTAATTACAAATACAAACAGAAAATAATTTAACATTTGTTCATTTTTTTACATTGCATTCAAGTGTACAAAATCATGTTACTTGGGTTTTGCAGGCTACACTGGTAGATTAATATCAGCACAGTGCTATTTCTGTTAGTCTAGTTACTTGATGCTTTACTATAAGTTAGGATTTCCATGTGTTATGATTAATGTTTGTTGATTTGCAAAATAGGTTGCTTTTTTGCCTTATTTTATCTGCAAATAAACTTTTAGATTTCATAAGAAGCTGTGTTATTAAACAAATAAGAAACTGGTAAACATCTTTTTCATCTAGTTGATATTTCCCATAATAAGTGGGTTATGGGTTAGGCATAGCATCCCACCAATCGGTTAGGCACTACATTCTCATACTGCACACTAGCCCATGCATTATTCTCAATGTAATCTGTTGTTCAACTCAGAAACCAACAAAACTTGCAAGTGCATTTAAATGTGACTTTTTAAAATAATTACATCTAAATAAAAAAAATTAAATGCATGTATGTACAAACAACATTTATTGTCCACTGTGCAACAAATAGGATTTACATAAATTAGGTTTAAATACATTTTACCAATTAAACACCTCAACTGTCCCATCTATACAGCTATGCAATTCTTTTCCAGGTGCACAGTATAGCAGGATACTGGTTGCTGGTTGGTTTGTTGGGCTCACAGGCGATAGCAATCAATGCATTCCTCCAGCGAGTTCCTACTTCAGGTCATATACCTCCTCTTCTATTTTAAGCCTGTGTACAGTGCATCATGGGCTTTATTCTCATGGAGTACACGTTTAGATAACAAGTACAATTTATGGAAAATAAAGTAGGTTCAAAGCTAACAGCTGAATTCAGAGAATTACTTTCCTTAGATCATGCTTTCTCTGCGTGAACATAGCCACACTGTAAACTGTTGGGGGAAAATGCAACTGTTACAAAAAATAAAACTGATTTTGTTAATAAAAACCTAAATGCGTTTTGCGATAGGTGATCTTGGTGTTTGCATAGGATATTTGATGAAAAATTGATACATATAAAAAAGGGCAATAAAAATTGTAATATACACACCAAAAATAGTGATAAATTTCCCTTTTTGTATTACGTATAAACAAAGAATGCAAATGGATTTAAAAACAAACATGATGACTAAAACATCTGAAATGCAGTGCATTATTTTTATTGTTGCACTTTAAGTTATATCTGGCAGCTCTCTAATCGCCCTTGAGGCTACATCAGTTCCAGCTGAAGCATTATATACTAAATTAAGTTAAACAGACAGACTTCTTTGCCACTTTTTCACTAACAAACTATGGTAACATTGAAATCAGAAATAATCACTACCTTTTCATTGTTTTTTTTTTTTTTTTAATATGCTGAATCTTAGTTTGTCTGAAATACTGTAATTCATATGTTGCTGCCAGGTGCAATTTGCTAATGTTGTGTTAAACACTCCAGTAAATGTTTGAAAAGTAGTAAAGACAAAGTTTCCTCTCTCAAGCTGTAGGTTTCTGAATTAAGTATTAAATGCTACAGAACAACCCTGCAGTGTTTACAAAAACACATTACTTTACCTTTGGTTTATGCCGTGTTGTCCTTATTTCATCAGTATTTTTAAACAATCAGAATTTTTTTGATATTTTTATTGACAGGTCTTAAATCACTAGTGGAATACACCGTCATCTTTTACGCCCGTGCATCCTGTAACACTGCTTATCGTTTCCACAATACACCATTCATTTGAACCAGTTTTCAAATTTGAATATTTGTAATGAATAGATATTTATAGAGCAAGTACCAAAACATTCTAGGTAAACAACTCACTGTGCTGGGGTGATTCCTTGCATAATTAAAAACAGAAGATGTATCCTACTTAAATGCCAGAGGTGTCGTATGTTTGTCAAAGTTCATAGCTGGAAGCAAAAACTGTTAGGGCTTGATGCAGGTACTGAGACAAGATAGGAGATTCTCTTTTCAATAACAAAAACACACACTGTACGTCTCAAGCAGCACCAATGATATACTTTAGTTAATCATTATGTGAAAATTACTTAAATAACGTGGTATAAAATACGCCTTTTTATCCACGGTGTATGGATTGGAGCATTATTAAATGATAAAAATAACATCAATAATCTGAAGACATGTTACAGTAATTACTGTAATTATAACAAATAACCTCTGGTACCATTGACAATATTAATCCCTTGTTTATGCAGATCAACCTCTTAAAATTACCAACTGGTGGAAAAGGACAAAATATATGCCTTCCTAGCCAACTGTTTGGGCTGCAAGTACATCTGGCAGAGCTATAAACCCTGTGGCTCATTATATTCCTTTGCAGGCAATCATTAAAAGATACCTTTTCCTTGTGTTACTTAACTGTAATTATTTACCAGTAGCTATTCCACATTAGTTGGAAGATTATGTGATTAAAAGCACTTAATTAAATGCATTTGGTAAACTTGTTAGGCTGTTCAAAATCTCCATAAATTATTAACATTTTCTTAGTGATAAATGGAATATTTCTTTACCTTACGAATACCTGACAACAATTAATTATTTCAAAATATTACAACTACGTTTAGAATAAAAAAAACATCTGAAAAATCTGAATTACGTTTAAAAATATATATTGGGGCAATGCATACAATACAAGACGCAATAAAGGCAAAGTACAGGCTTGGTCACTAATGAGCAGAGATGTACCAGTCAGCTCGGGTGCCGCACTACTTCTCAGGTGGACATGCAAGCCCCTCAGTTCTGTCTGTTTAAATGCATCATCTGCCCGAACATAGCCAAAATGTTTGTCTATGTGACATAACTTTACTGTTATTTACCAATGTATCATTTTACATTAACATGCATAAAACTCACAAAACACAAACTTACCTATGTGTCCTGCTCTTACTTTAAATGGAATATCCAATTGGCTCTACAACAAAACAGGTTTCAATAATTAGTCAAATATGCACATTTACTGTACCTGTGTACCATATTCAATTTAAGTATTTTATTACCACATACACACCTCCACGCTATCAATCATAGAAAGGGATAATAGCAATTGGACTGGTTTGGAACAAGGAGACTTATGAATCACTGAATCAAGTATTATTGAATGCACACAATAGCAAGTCTAGGACATATAGACATTATATATATATATATATATATATATATATATAATTTCTTAAATGTAATCTCACTTACCAATGCATTTTCTTTGATATCAAGATTTCTAAGCACTGCATTACCTAGAAACAAAAATATTTACTTTTAATTAATTTCATTAATCATGTCATAGGGTCAACTGAATTGAACGTGAGAATTTTGGCCAAATCCTAAATTCCATCTTATCTGTATGGTACCAGCATTAGAGCGTTTCAAGTTAATCCCAAATTCGATAAAAGCTTAATACAAATGCCAATGTATAACACTAGGCAGAGCTTATACTCAACTAAACAAAAACAGACAGATTTATATAGATTCATTTTGGGATATGGCAGTTCTGTTGAGGTTGCTCAAAATATTTTGCACATTTAAGGTCATTGTAGCTAACAAAAGTTTTCTTCTATATAACAGGAGCTGGAGGGGGGACAGAAGGTTAATTCTCAGTTTTCGAAATTAAAATTATTAGTGTTATCATAGATTGTGTTTCAAACAAACATTCTACCATAGCACTTCTCTTACACTGTTTTGTACAGTAGATATTCAGTACACATTTTGCTGAATCACTGCAACCGTACCACCCCCAGTGCTTTGGATAATATACCTTGCTCCATACACGGCAGTGGCACCATATAGAACTGCTACGTATAACCGGGAGCGGATTTTAATACAACAACTTGGGTTTACGTAACATGCATTATACAAATCAAAAGATTGAATTTTGCATGTGTGTGATTTATAGTATTCATATACTGTCAAACAGTTTCTGTTAACCGGGAAAAAAAAAACAGTGTCAATGGCGTCTGACGAACCTTCGAACCCAGCCCTAATTCCATAAATCTTGTCTGTTTTACACTTCTTAGGGATGGGAAAGTGGTAATCATTTTGAAAATTACTAAATTATATAATTGATCTTGTATTGCAACAAATAAATGTTATGAACAGACCAATTACCGTAAAAATAGTTGTATAGGTCGCACTGGCATAAAAGTCAGTCAATCCCCCCTTTTTGAAACCTTTTTTGTGTTATACTTGTGTAAAATACTTTTAAATATATATATATATATATATTTTCCTAATATGCTCAACACTGATACATAAAGAAAAACAGATTTAGTTTTTAATATTCCATTAATAACACTATGTAACACAATTTTTGTTCCTGGGTAGTAAGTGTTATTTCCTAATTGCTTATGCCTCAAAAGTACAGAAAATGGCTATTATTCCCCACAAACTTTGCTTTTGTGACCAGGACAGTGATATTTCAAAATATCACTATTTCCAATGGGAAAACGGGCAAATGTGTGTCTTTTAGTTCACATAAAGTCAGAAAAAAACAACACATGAATCCAAATTAACATGTATTTATACTAATCACTGTTCTGGTCACAAAGGCAAGGTTTGTGGGGAATAATAGCCATTTTCTATACTTTTGAGGCATAAGCAATTAGGAAATAACACTTACTACCCAGGAACAAAAAAAAAAAATTGTTACACGGTGTAATCTGACTTGTTTTTCATTATTAGTTAAACTAGGAATAGAAAATATTTCAAAATAACTGCTTCAAGTAAATTTAAAGGGTACATCAGCACTACATGAAAGATCAAACAAACTATCCCACATTGCTGTTCTGAATGTATTTGGTCATTGAATAATAATCTGTATGCACCCAAACATCTGCATAATGCCATACTGCCAAGTCCAAAATCACTGTTCAAGCATCTCTCCTGAGCCAAAAAACACAACTTCCACATGTACCCTCACATTTACTCTGAATGTACCGGTGCATGCCCAGAGAAGCATTGTGTAAGCTATATTACCTCCGTGTGGAACAAACATGGTCAGTCTAATTTTCCATAAGGAATTAATTTGTACCTGTTTTTGTTTTGTGTACTAGACATGTTTCACACTGTACACATTTCCTTCGCATGTTGTATTTTAATGTATTATTATGATTAATGTTGCATTCAATAAAAATAAATAAAATGTCTGTGCTGTGTAAGTGGTTGCAGGGAAAAGGAAACCCAAGACGGAGTTGCTCTCATTTCCAACTACTGAAGGGACCTACCCACGATTATAGCAGCACTGTGTTACTTCAATATATGTTTCCAAAGCCTTAGAGCTCCAGCTGATTCGGAATGTTTGCAGAATTGACACTGGACTTATGAAATGGACTGTTTTCTGACCTAGGTATCAATGCACCCAAAACTGTCTGGATTGCGCCGCCAACAGATCCATTCAGCGATGGAGATAAACCACTTGTCCAGTATTTACACTGAACAAAAATATAAAATGCAACATGCAACAATTTGGTGAATCTGGTGCGACCACAATTTGCCTCATGCAGCGAGATACATATCCTTCGCATAGAGTTGATCAGGCTGTTGATTGTGGCCTGTGGAATGTTGTCCCACTCCTCTTCAATGGCTGTGCAAAGTAGCTCAATAGTGGCAGGAACTGGAAAACACTGTAGTACACGTCGATCCAGAGCATCCCAAAAATGCTCAATGGGTGACATGTCTGGCGAGTATGCAGGCCATGGAAGAACTGGGACATTTTCAGCTTCCAGGAATTGTGTACAGATCCTTACGGCATGGGGCCGTGCATTATCATGCTGAAACATGAGGTGATGGCAGCGGATGAATGGCACGACAATGAGCTTCAGGATCTCGTCACGGGTATCTCTGTGCATTCAAATTGCCATTGATAAAATGCAATTGTGTTCATTGTCCGTAGCTTATGCCTGCCCATACCATAACCCCACCGCCACCATGGGGCACTCTGTTCACAACACTGACATAAGCAAACCGCTGTTGCACAGCGTGCCAGTGGACATCGAAGGTAAGCATTTGCCCACTGAAGTCGGTTATGACGCCGAACTGCAGTCAGGTCAAGACCCTGGTGAGGACGACAAGCACGCAGATGAGCTTCCCTGAGACTGTTTCTGCCAGTTTGTGCAGAAATTCTTCGGTTGTGCAAACCCACAGTTTCATCAGCTGTCCGAGTGACTGGTCACAGACGATCTAGAGGTGAAGAAGCCGGATGAGGAGGTCCTGGGCTGGCGTGGTTTCACGTGGTCTGCAGTTGTGAGGCCTATTGGTCATACTGCCAAATTCTCTAAAACAACGTTGGAGGTGGCTTATGCTAGAGAAATGAACATTCAATTCTCTGGCAAGATCTCTGGTGGACATTCCTGCAGTCAGCATGCCAATTGCACACTCCCTCAAAACTTGAGACATCTATGGCATTGTGTTATGTGACAAAACTGCACAGTTTAGAGTTGCATTTTCTTGTCCCCAGCACAAGGTGCACCTGTGTAATGATCATGCTGTTCAATCAGCTTCTTGATGTGCCATACCTGTCACGTGGATGGATTATCTTGGCAAAGGAGAAATGCTCACTAACAGGGATGTAAACAAATTTGAGAGAAATAAGCTTTTTGTGCATATGGAAAATTTCTGGGATCTTTTCTTTCAGCTCATGAAACATGGGACCAACACTTTACATGCTGAGTTTATATTTTTGTTCAGTGTAGTTTATGACTCTTTTTAAAAGCATTCCTTGTCAGTGGGGGAGTTTGTGACCAGAAACCAAGTAGACACAGAGAAAGGCTTAGGACCCCCTCTGTATATTTCAATTCTGTTAATTTCATACACAGAATGATAATATTGCCCACTCTGATGCTACAATGTCTACTACAGAAAACGAAAGCAAATACAAGTTCCTTCCTCACGGAAAATTAAACTGACCATGTTTGTCACACAGACTAGTGTGTTTCCACACGGAGGTAATATAGCTAATACAACGCTTCACTGGGTATGCACCGGTATGTTTCAGAGTACATGTGAGGGTCGTGTTTTTTGGCTCAGTAGAGATGCTCGAGAACAGTAATTTTGGACATAGCAGTGTGGCATCATGCAGATGTTTGGGTGCATACAGATTATTATACAATGACCAAATACATTTGGAACAGCAAGGTGGGATAGTTTATGTTATATCTTTCACGTAGTCCTGATGTACCCTTTATGTGCAGTGCCAAAATACACCAACATAGAGATACAACACTACTACTGTCAATTCCAATAGTAACAGTGTAAACCAGTGACAAATGGTGCTTGAATGGATCTAAAAAAGTAATAACTACCAGTGTACCAGTAAGTAAAATAAATCTGTAACCTATTTTGTTTCGACATATTTAAAATCAGTCTTTGTTTCGTCTTGTGTTTATTTTTTTTAGCATTGCGATTGCCATGCTCTTCAGCAAATTCAAAAACTCAATTTCAAACCTGCTGTGTAGCATTTTTGTTTGTCTGACTGTCCTATTTTATCCAGTCTCAAAGACACTGGAATTATAACATTCAGTTCGTAATGCAAGACTTGATAAGTTTACTCTGCTTTCTAACCAACAGCTGTTTGCTATGGATCCCTGGGGTGGGTTCAGTCTGAATATTGACAAATCAATGGTTCTGGAGGGTGGGAATAAGGAAATTCATAGAGATGGACAGCTACTGTGTTAACAGTAGATTTTTTTTTTTTTTTCTCCACTTACATGAGTCTGGGTCGAGAGGAGGTCAGTCAAGAGTCTAAAAGATTGTGTTTAATATTCAAAATGACTAAGGATATTGAGATAACTAAAAATTAAAACTTTTAATTATAACAGTGGTTTCGTGTTTCTAACTAGCAACATGATGTGAATGCTGTAGAGCCTGAAAAAATAAAATCAGGTTGTTGACAGTTAAGTTTGTGTGAGCCATAACTGTGGCTGTAGTAATCCCATTGTGACACCGATACAGTAGTTTACATGTATTAGTCGCTGCCTCTTTTTAGGGCCACCCAAAAATGCCTAAAAAAACGACTTATACACCAACACTAAGACTGCCGCTGCAGCCCAATGTAGTACAAATAAATATTAAATAAATAACTTTCTATGCCTCTAAATTGCTCAAAACAGGCATTCTTAAAAGGTGTAGGGTGATACCAGTACTGTAACTATGGGTACCGGAGGTGGTTAGAATGCACCTTTGCATGTATTAATTATTTCATTATTCAATTGAATTAATACAAGGGACTACAAAATAGAAGTATTTTACAAAAAGAGAAGCTCACACAATTGTCGGCAGTCATGGTATAATTATTTATACTTAAACCGCTGTGGCCAATATTAATAAAGAATCCCGATGTCGAACGGAAGATGAACAAGATTGCAGCCAATAAACTTCCAACAGAATTTGAATACTATTACTATTATTATTATTATGCAATAACAGACTTAGCTACAGGGACAGCATAGGGACCATAATAACCACCTACGATACAAGCATGATTCCACCTACCTGCAGAGAAGCCCAGCCGCAAACCTCGGGCTCTGCTGACTGCTATTATGTTTTATAGTTGTCCAATAAATTTATAATTTATTGATTCATTATAACTAGGGTTCTACTTAAATCGCTGTAAATTTACGTACTTTTCACAGGTAGGTTATGGAATAAAATTAGGATTTCACTGACATTCCGCTGACTTGTTTAAACTTTAAATAAACCCAAGTAGAAAATATTTCAAAGCACTATAAAAGCCTAAAAACAGTGTGCTGTCATTTGTAAAGGCAAGCATGAAACATACCCCAGCAGTTGCTGCAAACATTCTCTGTCTAGAGTGGATTTGCCCGTACACATTGAGACTGAACGTCTGCATCCACAGAGTTGGCTGGAAGTGTAAGGCAAAGCTTGGCAAAGTTATACAGATGTGGAAATTGATTAGAAACAGTGCCAATGCTCAGGTACCCAAGGGCATCTGGCATTCTTTAATAACGGCAATATATTCAGGAATTTATTTTATTAGTACCGAGTCAAAACAAAGAAAACATGCCTATTCGGGTCTAAAATTCTAACTGCGTTTAGAAAATATGCAGCAACAACAACAGGTTGTTTGAACCGAGGTGGCTGTGCTAGACCATACCTGTAGTGCCTGTTTCTCCCAATTTGAAATAGTCATTCTATTATTTTAAGGCTCAGCTCACCACTACCACCCCTGCACTGATTCAGGAGTCAAACACACGCTGCCCTCCAAAACGTGTGCCATCAGCCGACCGTTTTTTTTTTTCACTCTACAGGCTCGCTATGCAGCCACCTCAAAGCTAAAGTGTCGAAGGACAACGCAGGTCTGGGCAGCATACAGGCAAGCTTGCAGGCACCTGGCCAGTCTACAGAGTTCAGTGGTGCATGGTGAGCCAAGGACAACCTGGCCAACATAAGCCCTTGGCAGCTCTCGTCCATGGTTGGCAGCGGAATAGCCTGGACTCAAACCGGCGACCTCCAGTCTATAGGGAGCACCCTGTGCTCCACATGGAGCGCCTTTACCAGATGCGCCACTAGAGAGACCCATACTTTGCTTTTTTTGCTTTGTCGTCCATTTTTGGTATTTTACCTCCAAAGCTGAAAACTAGATTTTAGCAACCTAAAACAAAACAATGCAACACTGACTTTGTCCCACCTCCTACAGTCTGTACACCACTACAGACGAACTGATAGTCTGATTAAAACATTTTTGTCACTTGAACAGTAAACAAAAAAGTTAACCGCTTTGGAGTATTTTTTTAAATGTTATTTGTCTAAGGATGTTTTATTTATTTATTTATTTAGCCTAAGTGCAATGCACACAGGACGGCAAAGGAATAAAAAAAGCCTATCTACAGAAGGAAGATACAAAGTTTGCGTCACTTGCATTGTGCTCATTTAAATGAGGTTTCTTTTTTTCCCCCTCTCCATACTAGTCTGGTATGCATTAGCCCCTAAAAGAGGTGAATTTCACAGTGACCCCTCAATTTCTCTATTTCCAAAAAATCGCAATTTAGGTAGACCCCCAATTATAACCGGTATGTTATGTTACCTTTAACTGCGGTTTGGAAATTATGCATAAGTTGGGCTTTATGCATACTGTACTTGTATTACACTTCCTGTTAATAAATAGTAAGCATTGCCAAATGGTACCAAGTGTTTTTTTTTTTTTGTTTTTTTTAATTTACGTATTACTTCAATTTTGGTATTATGCAAGCCTGGTACAGCTGGCATACAATGGCCATTGGGGCACCGCCCCACCAATTTGAATTCAATAATAAAATTTGCTATTTTGTCTCTGGCTGCTAGTAACATCATTACGATAATTGACTGTCTACTGCTACCTCCACAAATGAGCATGAACATGTGCAGTCATGACCTTGGACGGTTTCCCTGCTGCCCCTGTAGCACATGTGCAGCAGTGATTCCTGAGCTCTGCCTTGAATTCCAATGTGTGTTCCGTTCTCAATGGGGCATGTTTATCTGTCACCCAAGTGCAGTGTTTAGTGGGTAAAACAGCCGTTACCTAGGAAACTGGCAGTTTATCCAATCCGAGGAGACTGTTGCATTGCAAAAATGGCAGAGATTAATAGTGCTGACAGCTTACTAACGAATGCATTCTTAGGACTGAGTTTCCAGGAGATGCTGAAACTGAAAATATTAGGACCCCATCAGCTTGATCTGACACTTCAGCAATCTGCAAATGACAGGGGTAAGGAGTATGTTCAAAAGTTTGCAAAAAGTGGCGGCTGTGTGGCAGCACTACTAGAAATTCACTGTTCTGCTTCCCATATTTGCTGTTTGGAAGGGACTTTGCTTGGACTAAAAACAGGAGTGAATGACTTGAAGCATCTTTCTGAAAGGATTAAAAAACATGAATCATGAACCATGTTGGGGAGTGTACATTTAGCTACACAATTAGATGAAAGCTACGGTGTTGGATAAAAAACAAAAAAACAAAACAATGCTGAAGTCAATGAAAACAGATACATCCTGTCGAAGTCGAGTGACTGCGTGCGATTTTGTGGCGTTTTGAATAGGCATTAAGCGGACATGATTCATCTTTGGACCCGGGAGTGTTTCGGAGCCTGGTGGATTTTGTGTCCAATATAGATAATGCAATGGAGGAGCATTTGAGAACTGTAACTGTGTTTAAAGGCATTTCTAAAACAGTGCAAAACAAACTGTTGGACTGTATGCTTGATGTAACCAGGGAGGACATGGTGCAGCAGTTGAGAAGCACTGCATTTGTGGCGATACAAGATAATGATACCACTGATCTGTGCCAGTCAGTACTTGTGCCACAGTATACTGATGGAAGTGGCAGTCATGGAATGGTTTTATGGTTTCAGTCAGCTACAACACTCCTGTGCAGAACCAACTGCTGCCACACTGCTTTAACAACTGGACGCGGTTTTCCCAGATGAAGGCTGAACTGTACAATCATATACTGTGTCTGAGTCAATTAAAAACAAACAACGTATGTTTTCTATGTAAAATCATCTTTTTTACAAAAAAGTAGTGAGTATATGTTATAGCATTGTAAAATGTCTTCTGAATGGGCTTGAAGCCGAGCGTTTTAGCGAAAAAATCGCTTTTTGTTTCGGGGGGGGGGGGGGGGGGGGGGGGGGGGGGGGGGGGGGAGGGGGGGGGGGGGGGGGGGGGGGGGGGGGGAATAGGATATAGCCAGAATACTGGATGCAGCCACAAATAGGTACTGTACTTGTAATTCTACTTTTATTCACAATCTCATTGCTATTATTATTGGTAGTAGTGACAAATACTGTGATAAAAAAGAAAATCAAAGAATAAAACAGTACTAATATCATTAATAATTTAGCTAATGCCTTTACCAAAAGTGACTTCCTTTACTTACTCCAGCAGTTTATATTGTTCGTTTTGGTTTGTCCTTTTACTATAGCGAACAAAAGGCTTTGGATCCAAACAGGGCTGTTAGAGAGGATGTACTGTATTTAGATATATTTTAGATGTATTTTGACTTGTATGTTTAACATACAATATTTGCACATTTTAATATATAATGCGTGCACATTTGGTATTTCATTTTATTATTTGTGTTTAACATTTAAGAGGGTATAAAGAAGTTTGTATCAGAATCCAGTATCATCCCTTACAAAAAAGTAACATACTGCAAGTATACTTGTGCCAAAATTGTCTGGTTTCAGTATACTATTGATACCATTATACTATTCTATATATTCTACTTGCAGTATACTCTGTATATCCTGTTTGTAAATAATGCAACGTAGTTCTCAAATATTGGGCATCTTACTTCTCTTTTGCATACCTGCATTGTCTCTTGCTAGATATGTACCTCCAGATTCTGACAAATACTTTTAGAAAACCGGGAGCAACTTCTGCTCTGGAGTTATAAACGCGCTGCGGCTGCCCACCAATGTGGATAACAAGCGAAAAATTAGTAGAAACAAAACTAAAAAAAGTCTGGAAAAATTATGGAATTTTAATGTTGAAAAGTGTATGAACCCTGAGATACTGTGCCTATATTGAGTGCAGTGTACTTTGTACAAATATAGGTCAATCATGGGCAACTTTACTTTTTTTGGACAACCAAATGTCTACAATGGACTGCCCGAAAGGCAAGTACCATTACCAAAATTTTGCAAGCCCTGAACTTAAAAGATCAATCTGAAACCTAGCATATCCAATTAATGCAGGAAAAAATATTTCCTCAAGTAATGAATATGACTTGATTACATGCTTTATTTTGCTGATTCAGTCTTTATTAAATGAAAAATATCATTATACGAGCTATACGACGTACCAGTTAGATCTTTTGCTGTTCCTCCTCTCGACTTCACACATTCCATGTCTTCCCAAAACAGCGTATACAATCTATGTTAATAACTTTTACCCTTGTCCAGGGTACTACATACAGTGTCTATATGAAGTATTCATTCTCTTTGGAGGTTTTCAGTTAGTTGTGTTAAAACCCAAAATCTTGATGCATTTAAATGGGATTTTTTTTTTTTTGTTCCTTTGATTTACACAACCTATTCAACACTTTCAATGTGTGAAAAAATAGGTTGTTCATGATTCCAGATTAAATACACCTGTCTCTGTAAGGTCCCACAGTTGGGTAGCGTATTCAAAGCAAAGACACTACCATAAAGACCAAGGAGCTTTGGAAACAACTCCGGGATAAAGTTGTGGAAAGGCACAGATCAGGGGAGGGATATAAAAAGATTTCAAAAAGGAATTGACTATCCCAAGGAGCACAGTCAAGTCGATCATTAAGAAGCGGAAGGTATACGACACCACCCAGAATCTGCTTACAGCAGACAGTCCTCCCAAACCTCGCAGCTGGGTAAGAAGGGTATTGGTCAGAGAAGCCACCCAGAGGCCAATAACAACGGTGAAAGCATTCCATGGCTGAGATGGGAGAAATTGTCCATGTGTCAACAATAGCTGAGGTACTCCACAAATCTGGCCTGTATGGAAGAGTGGCAAGAAGGAAGCCATTTCTGAAAAAAACCCATGTAAAATCCTGCTTGGAATTTGCAAAAAGCCACGTGGAACATGTGGCAAAAGATTCTGTGGTCCGATGAAACAAAAAGGGGGGTGAATACTTATCTAACCAAGACATTTCAGTTTTTTTTTCCATTAACTGCTGTTTCATAACAAAAATTCTCTTGCCTCTTCAAAGTGTTGAGTAGGTTGTGTAAATCAAAGGGAAAAAAATCCCATTTAAATGCATCAAGATTTCAGGTTGTAACACAAACTGAAAACATTCAAGGGGGGTGAATACTTACTATAGGCCCTGTAACTATTTTAATGTGATTTCTACAGTAAGTAGTCACTTTAAATTTAATACAAATTAAAGCTAGTAAGCCACATTTTGCAGTGTTTTGTGGCAATCTGCAATGTTTTTCCATTTCATACTTCCAAGCTATGTTATTCAAATAAATGCCAATACATTGCTGTTTGTATTTATTTTAATCAAGCAACAGTGAATTAAATATTTAAAAAAATAAGAAAAATACATCTTACTGAATAAATCGCATAAATGTTTACAGAAAACACAACACAAATGAACTTCTGAAAACTGTAAAATCAGCACTGTTGAAAAACAGAACATTTTTAAAAATGTATTTAATGTATTTAAACAGCTACATGGGAAAGTATTTATATTCAGAATCTTGGAAAGCTAAAAATAAAATGTAGGGCTATTGATTTTCCATGATCGCAGAATTACGGACAGAATTGCAGAATTAAGCACTGGGAACGGAATTGGCATTTTGGGAATGGAATTCAAGAAAAAAAAAAAAAAAAAACATAAAAACTGCAAACGGTCCTTTACCACTGTTTTTCTCCAAAAATGAGGTTGCTTTGAAAACTATACTACCCAGAAGCCCAGCAATGACGCTTGTATTAAACGTTTTTGTATGTTTATTTGGATAACGAGAAAACGGTGGTTTTGTGGGCGTACGCTGATGGACTGCCTGACTCAGTTGTGTATAAGTGAGCGAGTACAGTTTGATTTAAGATATAAGATTATGCTAGTACACAGACTTGTCAGTTGCATATTGTGCTGTATTAAAATTTGATTGTAGAATGTTAATTGTGATATATAAATGTGTGTGGGTGTGAAAGAGAAACTAGTTTTACTTAAAATCATTTTTTGTTCTTTCGTGAAAAAATTTATATATAATTAATATATACACACACATACAAAAAATATTATTCAATATATTAATTTAATATAAAATTAAAAGTAACCAACTCCTGGAGGCTTGGAATCCAGAAGGAAAAGATAGCATACCATTGCACTGCTGCAATGCAGCCCTAAATCAAGAGGCTCACCAGGTTTGTTACCATGTAACAAGGACATCAAACTCTGTTTTAAAAACCAACAAGCAAGTATAATTTCTTACAATAATTACCATGTATTAAAGCTATCTGTTGTTCTTTTATAGGGGAGAACTAGTGTCGCACTGTTTGGTTTTCACTGAGATGGAGCTAGCCTTTATCCTTCACACGTTTTTTTTTTCTTTCCCTATTACTAAATAAAAAACAAATCAATCAATTAAAGAAACACCATTTTATTAAGATATTACTTGGCATGTTAAACATGCATCTTTTCATTTCATACATTTTTTTGGATGGTTAAACTTAAAATTGCATTAACTGAGGCACTTTGAGATTCGGAGTAATTTATGTCACCGTGTAACAAGGACACAAAATAAAAACTTTGTTTAAAGTTCACTCTAAACAATATTATTTCATAGAAAAATGGTACATTTGAATTCTGCTTGAACTTTTTTCCCACCACAAGGTTAGGTGGTGGAAGAATCTTTTGAATCCTACTTCACGATTCCCAGGAAATGTCATCTTTTACGGGCCAACGATAGTAAGCTCAGGAGGCGGTCATATTTCAGCCACACCTCCCTCATCTGCTCATCCACCTCTTGCACCTAGAATTGATTTTCAAAGTATTATTGAGCGCTGTACTAAATAGGATCTAATCTTAGGTGATGTAAAGTATGTAAAATTTCACAAGTTACTATAAGGGAAACACCTACTTTCACAAGTGAGATTTAACATGTTGTAGTTGTATGAGAATTCTACCATGATTTAAATAAGAATTATTATTTATATTAAAAATGTAAAGCCTGAACCAAAATAAACTAGAAATGGGTAAGCTGATTTCACAAGAGCTGTGTAACCTTAGTTTTGTAGTTATTTTTATTTATTTATTTATTTTTTAAGTCGAGGTAAAATTCTTGTTAAAGTACTGTGAACGTAGTACTTTAAAATAAATGTTAGTTGTAACATAGTAAAACGTGGTAAAAGAAACGATTAAAAAATACTCAAACTTGAACTGAAATTAACCTGAACTGTTAAGCCTTACTTGTGCTACAAATGTTTTTGTAGATTTTTCATCCACAGGCAGGTCAACTAAAACAAAGTCACCTCTGCTGAACCTTCGATAGAATGCAACAAATAATGAATGTTGTATGAAGAACAAATGTTTACCCTCTGCCTGAGGTGACAGTGAGACATCAACATTAGTTTAAGTGATTAACAATCAAAACTGACAAAAAACATTTTTTGTCTGAGGAAAAACATTTTTGCACTTAAATAATTTTTAAAAATAACTATAATCCACCTTTGAAGCGATTTTCCTGATGACAATTCTTGTCGAGTGTTCATCTGTGCATCTTGCGCAGGGTTTGCAGTGTTCATCTGTGCATCTTGCGCAGGGTTTGCAATGTTCATCTGTGCATCTTGCCAAGGGGATGCAGTTTTCATCTGTGCAGTCTTGAGCAGAGCCTCTTGAACATGGTGCCTAGGAAGATGTGGAGGTTCAGGACTGGCGAAAGCAAGACAAATTATTTTTCTTCACTACACAGACATCTCCACTTTCCTTTATGCCTCGAATGTTGTGAAGTCTTGTTCCTGGAAGGACTCTTTCACCACGCTGATTCCTATTCCTCGATATGTCCCCCATAGGCACCCAAAAGAAAGTCTGTCTGAAATGGCTACAATCGTCTCTGCTTACATCTTTTGAAAGGTTCTCTCTGCAGAACTGGAACATATCAAAGGCATTGCCAATGACGGCTTTCTTTGTGGCTACTGCAGCTGAAGCACTTTGTTTTATGACTGCACTTTCCCCATCTGCTGGACCTTTTCCGTGTCGAGATCCAAAAAAAAAAAAAACCTTTGCACTGGGAACCCATAATTTTCAACTGCATGTGCAATGTCTCCAAAAGGACCACGTGGCTTGTCCTGGCATGCACAACCATCCATGAACTGTATCTCCTGGTCAATTTTGATGCATCGCTGATTTTTCAAATGCTGATTTGGCTAAAGAAACAAAATGATGGACAGAATGAAAGTCATAGGTGTTATCTTCTGAAACAAAAAACAAACTTTTTGTACAACAGCCATACAAACAGCACATTTGTAGTATGTTATTATAGGGTGCACTGTAGAAGACTCGTGGCGCCAGTGTGCACTCTGAATTTCATCCTGGGCCAAGCATGCATAGTTCTCAGCAAAATCCAGAACCAATAACACCCAGTTTGAAGGTAACTTGTTCTTCAAAATTCTACATTGATCACTTTGCCATGAAGCACAATGAAGGTGCAGAGCCAGCGGTTTCACTTCATTTTCTAGTTCTTCAAGAAGCTCCTTGATATTTCCAGTCTTTTCTGCCTTGATCCTTTTCTGTAAATGAATTTCTTTTCCATCTTTTATTTTCTGTTTTCTCAGTTTCCCACTTGAGCCATTTGACCCGGTCATTTTCAAACTTAAAAATATCCTTAACATGTTGTTTTAGCCCTACCATTCCACACTTACTGCAGCATCTTTCCACACATTCCCAGCTGTAAAACCTCTTCTCATATTCTGGGCACACTAACTTCAACGGCCTTATATACCTCTGCAATTTCTGCATCTAGATAGCCTTTAGATTGGGCAAATTTGTCGACTGACTCAAGCTTAAGCTCAACATTTGTATAGTATTCACATAAGCAGGCACGTATCTTTTGGTATTTTGAAGGCGTCAGATTTGTTGGACGCAGAGAACAGAATTTTGAAAAGCCTATCTGAATATTGTAATGAGACTTGAGCTCCTTGAAAAGTTCCATAAGTGTTCTTTGCAAAATCCCTTTTTCTAATCTGGTAGCATGTTGGCATGTGAAGCATAAAACTCTTCTATTGTTGATAAAACATCAGGAGTGTGCTTCTCTTCTGGTCTTCCTTGCTTTATTAATGAGGAGTTTCCAAGTGATCCCTTAATTCCTACCTGCAGCTTTAAGAAGTCCATAGTACTTTGTTTTCACAAGTCTGCCTTCTACATAGCTATTTTCAAAATTGCAAAGATTAATGTTTTGCAGAATTTGGATCAGTTCTCCTAAATGTGCTCTTCTGGTTCTGTTCATCTCGCTTTGCCTTTTTCTCTGCATACTTTGCTCTTCTTTTTTCATTTATACATCTTTTTTTTGTGAAGTTAACTTTGCCCTTTGTGCTTGTTTCTTCTCCCTCCATACTCTTCTCTGCTGTTCCTTTCCCAACTCTTTCCCTCTAGTGTTTCACAGTTCTAGAACTTCTATCCCCTGTTCTGATGCTTTGCGTTTGATCTGTTCTCTGTATTTTCTCATATGCAATTTTGTAAGTTCATTTGCATGCTTTTTGATTTTCCTCACTCAAATAGAGGCGATACAATCTGCTTTTAACAGCCTTAAGTGCTTTTTCATTTTCATAACTCTGAGGATTTTCTGCCAGTATTTTTTACATCTTTCTGCATTGGTAGTCACTTTAGCATTTATTGGTTCTATTCGATTTGGATCTTTCTTTGAAGATCTTAATTTTTGTTTGCAAACCCATGCTGCTGAAAAATAAAAACAGTACAATGTTCACTTAAACATAAGTACAGTGCTTCAAATTAACATACTGCAAAAACTGCTGAGCATCACCACCTTTAAATCATGTATTGAAAAAAAGAACTATTAATTTGTGCTAAGCATTGGGATTTTTTGTATTTTGTTTGTTTGTAATTCCAAAGTACCATTTAATTTAAGTATGTGGAAAGCAAAAAAAATGGTACTCTGGAGTTCAAAAAATAAAAATTAAAAATGGTCTATTCAGAGAAAAATTCGAAGTGCAAAAATTTTGTAAGCTACACGGTAGCAATAATTCCGATTTGTTTTTAAAAACTATATTTACTATAATATACAGTATTTGTATTATTGTATTTGATATACTGTATTACAGGTTAGGTGAAATGTTTTCATTAATTTGTAGCCATTTTGTATCCCCATTAGAAACAGTGTCGCACGTAAAGACACGAAACTCAGTCCTGTCTTGTTTTTAAAAAAAGATCCAGATGTTAATAGACTGTGGTAAAATTATTCAAAAACAGCCCACACATGTTTATGATATCACTATTTAAAATAATAATATGTACATTTGTACCTATAAAGCGGAAATTCCATCACCCCCTTCTTAATAAGAAGAGAACGTAATATTATGTCACCTCGTAACTTCCGAGACACCACTCCAATCTCCTGTGATTAATGTCGTCACACGCTCCAGAAAAAGCTCTTAGGTACCATAAAAGTAGTTTTTGTGCGTGAAACAACTGCTGTAAAATGCTGCAAAGTATTATTAAGCACCGTTTGCCATATTTTAACAAACAGGTGTGTGATCGCCACGTATCAGAACCCGAGGGACACAAACATTATATGTTTAAATTATGGTCAAGCAAAGCTATAGAAGCACCATCGATGTATATTAACTATAGTACTGTAAATTGATCCTAGTACTGTAGCCACTAATTTCATATGGTATTGCAGTACATTAATTATAACTGTTGAATTTTAAAATTGATATAATGTTTCTCTCTGTTTTGGGACACCACTTGTTACGTGGTAACATTAATTTTGAGATCGTTTTCTAAAATGATATCACTGCTAGTTAAATTAAGTCAACTTTAACACGAGTTCAGTACTACTGCACTGTAAATGAAACACACAGACTTGATATGTAAAATGTTTTATATAAACTTAATTTAAAGACAAACTGCAGGCTTGGCAATATTGTGGACAGTAATAACAACCATCAGAGTAACTTAACCTGGCTGAAACAATAAGAATGATATTAAAAGTCAGCTATTATCATATGTATGACACATGATAGTATTAATTGTAGCACTTTTTTCTTTTTTAAATATTACATTTATTTTAGCACAGGAACCTTTATTTGTCATATTTCTGTTACTGTGGAATGACCCATGTTTTTATTTATATATATATAATTAACAGGTCTCAGAATTCACCAGCCACTGTTGATGTAAGCATTACTTTTAGCCAATGGAACATTGATGTAAAGCATAATTGTGTAATCGATTAGTAAATTAGACAGAACCCGCAATGCTTACAGATTCAAACCCAGTACCTATGCATTAGTAATATTTATACCGAACTACTTTTCAGCAGAATGAGTATTAAATCAATTATTTGACAGCAGTAGACTGTAAAACATCTAGGCTTTAGGGTACTGCAGTCTGATCTGATTTCAGTGCCTGGGCTACACTTTGTTCAACTGAGGACACGGTACAATCACAGTACTGTTTGCAAGAGCAGTAGACCCACACAACAGTCACAGTCACATGTAGCATAACGTGGCTGATACTGGTTCTTGGTTAAGAGAAACTCATTATTTAACCTGAACGCTTTCAGGGCAAAACAATTAATATACAGTGCATGACAGATTAAAAAAAAAAGTATGAGGTGCTTTTTACTGCACAAGAATCAATTCACAGTTTCTGGTACCACCGCAGGTATACTTCAATAAATATAGAAGACAATGATCCACATAAAGTCTATCAAATCCAATATATTCAAAGGCCTTTCAATCATCACCTTAGAATTCATGAAGACATTGAATAGTTTGTACATGCACCAAAGCAATGGTAAAACTGTATCAAAACTACAGGAAAATGAAAAACATTTCCATTGCTATGCAGAATTAGGCACACTAGGACATTACCACAAAATAACTTTAAACAAACAAAATATACCGTAATGAATTCAATATTTATTAAATAAACACAAACCACTGTGGACCGTGACTACGCCAAAACAAATAAATAATAATTCAACTACCTCTCTAGACATACACATAATACACTTAATCCTCTCGCACCTCTCTACCAACCGACCTTTTCCAACTGTCATGCCTCGAGAGACCCCCAAACATTCCCCTTGGACTTTTCCACATTTTATTATGTTACAACATGGAATCAAAATGGATTTAATTATGAGTTTTTGCCTCTGATCAACAGAAAGAAAGTCCATAATGTCAAAGTGAAAAATAAAATCTACAAATTGTTCTAAATTAATTACAAACAGAAAACAGAAAATAATTGAATGCATAAGTATTCACCCCCTTGAGTCAATATTTGGTAGAGGCAAAGCGTTGAAACAGTAAAATTTAAAATGAGTGATTCTGTATATCGGGCTTACTTAATGTTCTTTACAAAATTAAATATGCTCCATTATAAAGGATAATATAATATTCTATATATATATATATATATATATATATATATATATATATATATATATATATATATATATATATATATATATATATATATATATATATATATATATATATATATATATATATATATATATAGAGAGAGAGAGAGAGATAGAGAGAGAGATTGTAGAGAGAGAGATTGTAGTCATCATCATATTTGCTGCATCTTGTTATACAATAATACATAAATAAATCATGTGTGCATATTAACAATTACCGTTTTGATATACAGTATCAGTATCTACGTTTAAATTCCATTCATAATTTTTATATAGCAGCTTAATCGTGGTAGTGGGTGTCGCCATCTTTCTGTTGAGCAGCTCACCAGCTCTGACAGTCAGTGAGGTTGCTGAGTCATCTCTGAGCCAACGTTGCACGTCACTAGCTTTCAACTGTGAGTTTAGTAACGATTTTAAGAGTTGTTGCTTCTCAGCATTGAATTTAGGAACGCAGCCATAATAGGCTCTTGTTAATTGTCAGTAAACGATTTGTATACAAGCCCCAAACACACATGAGTTTAGTGCTGCCGATCAGAGCCTCTCACGGCACCGCTCCTAAAATGCCTTAAATCTTGTAAAAAAATAATGCAGCATTTGTAAAGCATAGTAGTATTAATAAAGGCCGCCATCATATAATCGCCGCCCTTGTTTAAGGGCCTCAGTCATTTTTATCAATTTAAAATAAACGCGGCAGCGCCAAATTGAAGTAATATGGTATATGTATATATTTTTTAAATTACACTGAAATAGCGTAGTGTTTATATGACAAAAGGCTTCAAGAAACACACGTCACAGGAACGTAAGGAAAAAAACTCTTTTTGCACCTCTTAGCCACCATACACGACCATGATTTTAACTGTAAAAAAGCGCTGCCTCTCGTACCACTTCACTTGCTAGCTACCGTTACATTATTGTTTGGGGGGAAAACAGCTTAGAAGTTATTCTGAGCAGATAGTACTGTAATGACTACTGCAGAATGTACTGTCTAGTTGCTCCATTTTTTCTCCAAAGTTCCCAGGGAGCTAATACTAAGTGCCTTTTTATTAAATTAGAATAAATCTAAATATTTAGGCTTTTATTTACATTGTCATTAATTAATGAAAAAATTACATCTATTTTGAAATGTTATAGTTCAGCGTGTGTTAAAAAGAAAAAACTACTAAACAAGCTTACTTTTTTTTTTTTAATGTACAGTGCTCCTAGTTTGTTTCTATTACATTGTGCCAATTTGCACCCTTGTTTCTGAAAGCACTATGATTCAAAACGTTTAAAAAGGTTTTTTTGTTTGTTTGTTTAGTTTTTTCATGCATTTCTAGCTTCATCATTGCTGGCAATGTACCAAACACTTGTCGTTATAAAAAACAAACTAACAAATTACAGATTTTTAAAACCGCAAAAATCCAAAATCAGGAAAAAGTCAATCAGAAAATTCAAAGGGCCCTACACTGTAATTATACCAGCTTCCTGTCATTTTACTGAAAAATGTGTGTATGTCTGCAGATCTATATAAAAAATGCTGCTGTTCTGTGCTAATTGGGATAAAAGTGAAGTTGTTAGCTAACAACTGTTTTATTGCATAAAGGGGGACATGACCAAAGTTTTTAAAATTGTAAAAGTTGACATTAACAGTCGCCAACAGACATTTCTTCACACATAGAGTAGCAAGGGTAAGGAATGGGCTACCTAGTCATGTTGTTGAGGCAGAATCACTTGGATCATTAAGACCAACCTGACAAAGTTCTAAGATCAATCAGCTACTAGGAAGTGGAACATATTAAATGGGTTGGCTTTCATAAAAGTACTAATGTTTTTATGCCCTTATAAAGTAATGTCTAGGGTAAGGGAAAATTATGCCCGTTTACAGTATACCATCTGCTATTTGCAGATATGAAAACAAGACACTGAGAAAGTGAACTGAAAACAGCAAGAATTAAAATTCAAATCAAATATATTTTACTGTGCAACTGACAAACAACTCAGTCAGATGTAATGAAGTGAACAAATGCTTAGCAAAATAGGTCTGGCCTGCTGTATTTAACACTGTAGCAGTGGGATAAGTTTGTTCTACCCCTGGGTGGCTGCATTACGGTTTATGTTTACTGGTTTATGTTTACTGCTATAAGGAAGCTATGTGTAAGTGAAACATGTCGACATGGGTATTTTCCATTTCGTAATGATGGGTACTCAAGAAGCTCTCTAAGCTAAGGCGAGTCCGTGGCCAATGGCATGTGTGAATTAACCTGTTTATACACAATAAACCTACTTGGTAATCAAGATGTGGTTACTATTTTCATTTTATTGGTGCAATTAATATGGAAACGCCACTGGAAATCAATTAGCTAGTTACTACCCCTTACTTCGACGTACGGCACAGTACAAATGCCTGTCTTACTTAATGACTTGTGACAGCTGCGTCCAAAAAAAGAAAAAAAAAAAAATCAGTTACATTAATAACAACACAGCGTGTTAACGTGTTTTGCTTTACCTCCCCATATCCCAAGTTTGAGCTGCGAGCTGTCCAGGTTCACCACGTAGTCTCCTAGGAACCTGTTTAGCACGTCTACCACCACGGACTCGAACACCATGTTGCTGTCTTCCCTCCCGGGTCACCATGTAATCAAGCACACTACAAAATACCGTCCGCCCAGCCACCCCTCCTATTTCCTGAAATAAACACACCACCGGAACTAACGTGAGGGTGCCGCCTGTCGCGCGCACGCTTCACAGTGACGTGCGACCTCCCCGTACGTGTCCTACGAGCGCGTTCACAGTCTTGTATTATGTAGGAAGCACCGTGCTTGCCACGTTTTTTTAAACGACTGGGTTGCTTGCTACGTTTAGTCGTTCATAAATGTTTTAAAGTTAAAAGTTTAAGTCGTAATGTAGCTACTTTAATTACCACACTTAGAATAGAGCAAAAACGTGTACTACGGAGATGTTCAGTGAGACAATTATACACATACATAAATTGCTACCAAACGTTTGTTGCAAGTAGTGACAATGTTAAAGAAGTTTAGGTACTATGGTACGCTCAGTAGCGGAGCCAGTGGTTATTCTCATATTAAAAATAATGGATTGCTTTCAAAACTGCACTAGCCATAAGCCCAGCCATAACACGCGTATGTCACTGTTTTTTTTTGTATATTTATTTGGCCATAGGATAACGAGAAAAAAGGTGGTCTTGTGGGCGTTTCAGCTGGCGCTGCGCTGTTGGTCCTCCTTTTCTGCGGCGCTGCCTGCTTGGGTGCTGTGTTAGAGGAGTGATTTGAAAAAGCAACTAGCTGTTCTGTGAGAGTTCTGTGGAAAAATTTTGGAGTTGTACATACAGAAAAGTACCTGGAAAACAAACAAAAAAAAAACTACAGTCAACCACGTGCTTAAAAATGAATAAATAAATAAACTAAAAACTTAATGTATGTATTCATTTATTTAGTTATTATCGCAAATCCGTTACCTCTTCACCCTTTACTTTGGTTTTAGAATTTATTATTTCGAATTTATCATTAACACCTTAATAATACTATTAGCCCCATAAATACGTTTAAAAAAAAAAAAAAAAAAACATTGTCAAAAAAGCAACAAATAAGTCAAGTTGAGGATTTTTTTGCATGCTGCTTATTTTGAAGCAGTTAATACTGTTATTGAACCAGATTATTATTATTATTATTATTATCTATTTAATAATTGATTAACGCCCAGATTGAACCATTATTATTTATTATTATTATTATTATTATTATTATTTATTATTAGCAACAGTATTTTTTTTAAACCATTCATATCTTTGGCTAGCTTTTCTTTTTTTTTTATCAAAAAAATTGTGTCATTTATTCTGCATCAGAAATAAAATTAATCCCACTGCAGCTACGCCATCCCTCAAAACAAAATAAAAATATATATATATATTAGCAGTAAAATGCAACTACATTAACCCTGAGACATTATAATGGTGTGTGTATGTAAACCTGGACATTAATGTTGTGTGTAGCGCTTTCTCTCTCATTCTCTAGGTCTCTCTCTCTCTCTCTCTCTCTCTCTCTCTCTCTTCTCCTCTCTCATCTCTTTATCTATATATATCATGCAGTGCCTATAGAAAGTCTACACACCATACTTCACACTGTTGAGGGGAAAAAAGTTTTTATTTAGAAGAAAAAATTATATATTGAAAATACAAAACTGAACGATCATAATTGGATAAGTCTCCACCCCCCTGAGTTTATACTTGGTGGAAGCACCTTTGGCACCAATTATAGCTGTGAGTCTGTTGGGATGGGTCTCTACCAACTTTGCACACCTAGATTTGGCAATATTTGACCATTCCTCTTTACAAAACTGTTCAAGCTCTGTCAAGTTCCTTGGGGAGTGTTGATGGACAGCAATCTTCAAGTCATGCCACAAATTTTCGATTGGATTTAGGTCGGGGCTCTGACTGGGCCACTCAAGGACATTTACCTTTTTGTTCCTTAGCCACTCCAGTGTAGCTTTGGCTGTGTGCTTTGGGTCGTTGTCATGCTGAAAGGTGAATTTCCATCCCAGTTTCAGCTTTCATGCAGAGGGCAGCAGGTTTTCCTCAATAACTTCTCTGTTCTTTGCTCCATTCATTTTCCCTTCTATCCTGGCAAGTCCCCCAGTCTCTGCCGATGAGAAACATCCCCATAACATGATGCTGCCACCACCATGTTGTGTGTCACAGTGCTAGCGGTAGAGTGTCGGATGGTGTTCTTTGGGTGATGCGCTGTGTTGAGTTTGTGCCAAACATAACACTTTGCATTTAGGAAAAAAAGTTCAATTTTAGTTTCGTCAGACCACAAAACTTTTTGCCACATGGCTACAGAATCTCCTGAGTGTTTTTTTGCATATTTCAAATGGGATTCAAGGTGGACTTTCTTGAGTAATGGCTTCCTTCTTGCCACCCTACCATACAGGCCAGATTTGTGGAGTGCTTGGGATATTATTGTCACATGCACACTTCGACCAGTCTTGGCCATAAAAGCCCATAGCTCTTGCAAAGTTACCATTGGCCTCTTGGTAGCCTCTCTGATCTGTCTCCTTGTTGCTCGGTCATCCAGTTTGGAGGGATGGCTTGATCTAGGCAGGGTCTAGGTGGTGCCATACACCTTCCACTTCTTGATAATCATCTTGACCGTGCTCCAAAAGATATTCAAGGCCTTTTATTTATTTTTTTTACCCTGCAGAGGGAACCTACAGGAACTTCTGAAGTTGTGAGGTAGGATTGTAGATAAATGGAAAAAAAAAAGTATTTTAATGCTATAAGGCAACACAAAGGTAAAAATTTTGAAAGGGATGTAGACTTTCTATAGGCACTGATTACACTGTGTAACAATTTTTTTTTTTTTTTTTTGTTCCTGGGTAGTAAGTGTTATTTCCTAATTGCTTATGCCTCAAAAGTATAGAAAATGGCTATTATTCCCCACAAACTTTGCTTTTGTGACCAGGACAGTGATATTTTGAAATGTACCTATTTTCCAGAACATTCCAGATAGATTCAGTGCTGAGTAAACATGGAGTAACTTCTAGAACTTTCTAGAACTTTCCAGTAATATAAATAGTAGTATAAATACAGGGGCCTTAAGCCCACCAGTTCAGTTTAGTTCCAGCTGCCTAAGTGGTTACATATCTGTATTTTTCTGAGATGGCATCAAGAGGCTGCAAGCATCCGGCAGACGCATTTTGCTATGTTTGCGGCCAATTTATCAAGACAAGAGCGAAAAAGTACTCCGTGGAAGCATCTGCTAAGATGTGTGAGGCCTACAAGGCATATTTCGGCATGCCTGTCAGGGGTCAAGACAAACCCTGGGCACCTCATTTCACCTGCGAGCACTGCAAAAAAACTCTGGAAGGTAAAATGGACAATTGTTGCTCGGAATTTTATGTTATAAAATTTGTTAAAAATTTTTAAATTGTAAAAGTTATTAATTTTAAAATGTTTTACAATGTTTAATGTTATTGAAAAAATATATCATATATGAAAAATGTTGCAAGAATCTCTTACACATTAGTCATGGGTGAAATAAATTTATTTTTGTAGGATGGTACAGAGGGGAAAAGAGAGCCATGAAGTTCGCTATCCCAAGAATTTGGCGGGAACCCACTGACCACTCAAGCAACTGCTACTTCTGCATGGTGGACCCTTCCAAACGTCGGACTGGCAAGAATGCACCTGCTATCACGTATCCGGACCTTCCTTCATCCATTGCCCTGGTGCCACACTGCCATGAGCTCCCCGTACCCACTCCTCCGGAGAGAGAGCAGCCGTCTTTAGAAGAGAGCAGCAAGTCAGAGAGCGAGGAAGACGTTGTAGATCCAGATGACAATTTCAGAGGTGGAGCTGAGGAGAGAAACCCATACTACCCCAACCAAAAAGACCTCAACGACTTGATTAGAGATCTTGGTCTCACCAAGTCCAATGCCGAGCTTTTGACGTCTAGGCTCAAGCAGTGGAACTTGTTGGATGAAAGTGTGCAAGTCGCAGATCAGAGGAAGCATCACCAACCTTTTTCCAGCTTCTTCACCAGTCAAGATGGGCTCTGCTTCTGCCACAATGTGACCAGTCTGTTCGAGGCAATCGGAATCGCCTGTAACCAGAATGAGTGGCGTCTCTTCATTGACAGCTCATCCAGGAGCCACAAAGCCGTGCTGCTCCATAATGGTAACAAGTACCCGTCTCTTCCCCAAGACCTTCAAGGAGGCTGGACGCTTTGAAGTGTGATGAGTACGGCTGGGAGGTCATAGGAGACTTCAAAATGGTGGCATTCCTGATGGGTCTCCAAGGCGGTTTTACCAAGTTTCCCTGCTATCTTTGCGGTTTGTTAAAAAGTACCATCAGGAACTACCAGGAGGGGAGTGGTACCACCAACACACACAAAGCTATCAGCCTCGTTCGGCTAGAATTAACTCTGCGGGGGAGAGGTTCGATAGAAACGGAATGACCCTGCAAGAAGGCGCCGATCCCCTGTGTTTCCGCGGATTGGTGTCCGCCCGCCTCCCGGTGTTGGCCTGGGAACAAAGTACACCCCTCCTGTTGCAGTTCACCTCCCACTGGTGGACCCCCGGAAGGTGCTGATGCCACCACTGCACATCAAATTGGGCCTTATGAAACAATTTGTCAGAGCTCTAGATAAGGGGTCGGCAGCCTTCAAGTACCTTCAAGACTTCTTCCCTAAGCTGTCTGAGGCAAAGGTCAAAGCCGGTGTCTTCGTCGGACCACAGATAAAGAAGATCCTGGAGTGCAATGAATTCCCCAAGAAGCTCACTAGTAAGGAGAAAGCGGCTTGGAACAGCTTTGTCACAGTGGTTCGGGGCTTCCTGGGCAATCACAAGGCCGAAAACTATGTGGAGCTGGTTGAGACTCTGGTGAAGAACTACAGCACAATGGGCTGTAGGATGTCCCTCAAAGTCCATATCCTTGATGCTCATCTTGATAAATTCAAGGAGAACATGGGGAGGCTGTCAAGGAGAGGAAGTGGCATAGGAAGTTCTAACGAAACAGCAAATTGGCGAGACCAGGCTCGTTTTCCGGTTTCGGACACAGAGGCCCACCAGGATGGATATAGGAGAATTTAGAATACGCCCGAGGGACCATTACTTTCAGTCCTAGTAAGCGAGAGAACAAGTGATGGGGAGGACGCTATTGTCCGGCCTACATTTAGAGGGCTGATGTCGTGTGATCTAGTGATAGTGATTTACCGTTATACTCGTCTAAATCGGAGAAACAAGACTCTGTACCATCACTTCTAAATATCTATTCACTTCTAAATCTTTTGTAGTCATTTTTGTATTAATTTAGTATAAATACATGTTAATTTGGATTCATATGTTGTTTTTTTCTGACTTTATGTGAACGAAAAGACACAAATTCGCCCATTTTCTCATTGGAAATAGGTAAATTTCAAAATATCACTGTCCTGGTCACAAAGGCAAAAGTTAGTGGGGAATAATAGCCATTTTCTATACTTTCGAGGCATAAGCAATTAGGAAATAACACTTACTACCCAAGAACAAAAATTGTGTTACATAGTGTAATATTTTATTAATGTTGTTTAACATTAATTATTAATTTTGTAAATATAAATGTTAACCTAATTTTGAAGTACTTATTGATCCTAAACAATAACAAAAATAATCTTACATTTCTTTCCCCTCCTACTTTACAGACGTCCTTGTTTCTATCAAAAGCTATCACAACCTATAATTCTTAACTGTAAACAAACGAGATGAATTAACAATACATTGTAATCGAGAACTGGAGGGTTAGTCCCAAATTTCAGTCCCAAAAAATTATGTTATTATTATTATATTATTATAATTATAAAAATTATTATTATTAGTATTTGGCTTTAGACGCCTTTCTGGGATTATTTAGGTTTTTAAGTTGAAGACATTACGAAATCTTGAAAGCATTTTGGGGGTTTGATTTGACATCTCTCATGATGGACTTCAGGACTGCCTGTTACTGGGAAAAAGTGCAAGTTAGTCCCTGGTGGGGAGTGAATGGTCTGTTCTTCTGAAACAGATGGGCAGGGGTCCCTCACTGATGGGTTTGGCTGTCTCCTAGGTTGTTCAGGGACACTGCTCAAAGACAGTTGTACTGGACATCTAAAGGGCATGGCTCCCAACAAAGCTGTTAATTGTGGTGTCTCTTTAGGATTAGACTAGTGTTCTGCCAATCTCATCCTAGCATGCTGGGGTACAGGGGAGGTGTATTTCCGAAGGAGGTTATAATGTACCGCCTGAGATTTTCCTGTAGATCAAGTATTAAATCTTGTAGTTCACACCTTGGTCATCTTCAGTGGTTTCAAGACAGTCCAGAATCTCATAAGGCCCCTTCCAGTGCGGGGAAAGCTTCAGGCCGTAGTAGGGTCATGTAACCATACCAGATCACCTTGTTGATAGGGGTTATGTAGGATATTGTAGGATAAGTAATAAGAATAAATACATATAAGAAACAGGCATATATGTTCTAATCCAAGGCTATTATTGTAGCATGGCCAGGTGCTGTTGTAGGTGAGTACCCAGGGTCTGGAAAGTATGGGGATAATTGCTGAGAATATGGAGAGTAAAATGGCCAAGTCAAGTACATAGTGTGTAACAAGCAGTAGTGCCTGTTAAATAATAAATTTGAGGGGTATTTTAGCCCCTGTTGTGCACTAGGTGCACTTGTACAGGTCCGCTTGATCAAAGGGTGCCCCAGTCACTGACAATGAAAAAAAGAAAAATACAATGCATATCGAGGCACCTTTTTGTTTGTCCCTCGGGAGCTGCTACCGTAGTTTAGTTACACGTGTAAAAATAAAAACAAAGGCACTTATACAGTATATCAGTATTTCATTTTACAATGTCTGCTGCTCGAAAATATGAGTGGCGGAGGATTAGGGTTAGGGTTACAAGTGGAGGAAGTGGTTCTGCCAAAAGAAAATGAATGAAAGAAAAGCAACAGCGGGCAAAGAGCTGCTCAGCAAAATGCCTAAACTGAGCGTATTTTTTAGTCAATTATATTTATTCTATGTTATCTACAACAAAGCCCAGAGTCTCCTCCCCTAAGTTACCCTCTTCCGGATCACTATGTATTTACGAAATCGCCGTACAACACACACACTGAAAAATTAGAGCGGGGGGGGGGGGGGCTTATGTAGCTTGAAGTGAACGTTTAACAGAAAACAAAGTAAATATTTTGCGAATATAAATTTAACTTCTACCATCTAGAGTTATGGATATTAGAAAGTGGATAAATAAAAACAAGTCTGATGCTGGTCATAAGTCTGTATAGGACACAAGCAGTGAGGAAGTTAACAGTCCTGATGAAAATCCTTCAGCCAGCTCAAATAACTTGCAGGCCCCGGCAGCAGCAACAGCCCCGGGTGATTTAGGTATGGAAAACCCAGCTCAACCAGGCCTTAAGAAATTTCCAATGCGCAGTTTTGGGGACAAAAAAATAAACATTTAACCTGACTGATATAACAATAGGGAATGGTTAGAGTACTCCATTAAGTCAGATTCAGTTCCATGCAGAAAATTTGCATCTTTAACAGGAAATGCTTTGTTGTTAGTGGATATTGTGCTTGGAAGCACGCAATTGAATCCAGTAAATGTTTAAACAAATAAACATGCATTAAGTAAGGGAAATCTACACTCTATGGCTGCTTGGAATGAAAGAAAAGTATGAGGCGCTCTGGAAAAGGCTGTATCCATCCCGATAAATAGCTAGGGCTTGAGAGGAATCGGTACTCTATGGTTGCAATTATTGAATTCCTTGCAGTACACGAACTGCTGTTCAGGGGCAGTGAGGAATCTGTTGACATTGCGGATGGATCTAGTAGAGTTTTCCTGGGTTTATTTGAATATACTTTAAGAAAAGATCCAGAGCACCTTGCATGATATACAAAATGAAATAATCGAAATATTGTGTGAAACTGTGAAGGAAGAGATAGTTCAAGAAATTGGGGATTTGTGGTTGTGGCAAAGTGGTTTATTGTAGAAAGGTGCAGGGGTGATGCAGTGCATGATAGAAGCAGACAGAGATAATTGTAATCCAGTTTTCAGAAATGTTTTTATTGTATTTCCAGGTCTGGAGACCAAACAATAGTTCCCTGGCAGTACACACCAATGTGTACAGCACAGGGTATATAACAAGAACAGACAGTAATATAAACACTGTCACCAGTCCTGGCTGTATGTAGTGCTTGTGGTGGGTGATACAGTTTTATATTTGTGACAAAGATGCAGTGTTGTCTGGTTTTGTGCTGGCCCCTGGTGACAGCTCCGGAACTGTTTTAACTGTCTGGTAACAGACAAGACGAGACAAAACGACTACAAACAAACAAAAATAAAACACTCACGATTTTCTGTAACAATACACATTACTGTCCTTCTGGCTTTAACTCACTACAAACCAATACGAAGGAACAGATTACGATTCTTCCTCCCCCTTATATGCTGTCACACATGACCCCTTGGTAAACGAATGCAGCTGTCTTTACAATCTATGGCTGCTACTGTGTTTCCCTTCTGGGTCAATACGTTCTTACAAATGAGTCTCACCTTCTTCCAGACTGATCGACTTCCCGACCCGGGGAAAGAAGTGTCAGGCCAGCGCATCCAAAGAACTCTGTCCTCGCTTGGCGCCCTCCCAGGTCGGGAGGGAGATTTACAACCAAGATTCATTCAATGTGTCAGTTTGTATATTATAAGTGGTATGTATATATGCCCCCTCACAGAAAATGGCCTGCAGCTAAGTGTTTGACTAATATTGGTGTATTCTATTTTGTGACACGGGCAGTGTTATGATAAAATATATCCTGAAGACAGACTGCCTCTTGGTTGGCTTGGGGATTTGGGGAAGGGACAGGCATCCTGCTCCTGCTTATATACTGTGGCTTACAAATGGTTGTGTATAACCTGTTGTATATAACCTGCTGTATTATGGGGGAGTGCTTGAAGTGGATATTGACTGACTGGTGGAGGCAAAATCCCATGGTGGCAGGGATGCAGTTATTGCACCTGCTTCTGGAAGACTTTTGTTTTTTTAAATCTCTTTTGAAGTGCACCTTTTCATTACTTTGTGGACTAATGGAATGGATTGTGTTTGTATAAACTCATATGTGTTTTTATTATCCTTGGACTGAGAATACAGGCAGAATAATCCCCTTGGCAGCACTGAGGGACAGGTGGTCTACCCTGACCTCTAGAGAAGAATTAATCTTTCAATGTTTGAATCTTTGGGGGGTGGGGCAATTCTGTTTAAAAAAAAAAAGTTATTAATAATAAAGAATATAACCCTTGTATTGTAGAAAGATCATCTAAGCTAAAAGGGGGAGATGTACATGTAATGAAAGCGTTATCCTACATTGCAGAATATGGTGATGGCCTTTCTGTAGTTGTTCTGGTTCCCGGAGAGTTCAGAATAAACACGTTGCTTACAGGAATGCCTGTCTGTGTGTGCTCCGTTCTTATGTCGTGTAAAACACAAACATACAGCCGCCACACTCATTTTAAAACTGCTTTGACATGAAAACGAAAAACAAACAATCAGATACAACTTAATATTTTAATTTATGAACATCATACATAACATTTTCCCAGCAGAAACATCGTATTTACATTGAAAATTAAACTTTTTTCTTATTTTTTTTCTCCTCCAAAAAGAGCACATATAAGTACATAAACATGAAAAACTGTAATAAAATAAACTATACGCAATAAACCTCTGTGTAAACAGGTGTAGAAAGCTGTATGCACATATACAATTATAAAACATAAATAACTAGCATAAAACAAAAATATAACATAACTTATGCAATGTGAAAGCGCTTTGAGTGAAACAGAGTTCAAAGGCTCTGTCTGTTCAGTTTTAGTACAGGTTTCTAAGTACAACAATCTATGCAGAAAACAGGCTTTTCAACTGTACCAGTGCACTTGCCAGAGATTGCCTTTTTTCACAACGGGCGCAGACATCAAAAGTTTTTACTTGCATTTAGCAACCTGGCATCGTGCCAGTGGGCGCAGCGCTGGCTGAACGCTGAGGGGAATTTGCCAGCCAGATTTCATATCGCTTCTCAAAATGTTTCTGCCGTACCTCCAGGGCTAGCTGCAAAATGAAGTCCCTCCAGGAGATTGTGTTCCCGGTGCACCCCTTGTACAAAACAAAAGCCAGGTCCAAAACATTATAAAAAAACAGCCACAGGCCACCTGCGATTGCCACATTTGACAGATTACAGCCGTGCCTTTTGATCCAGTATATCCACACACCACACTTCATTGCGCTGTAAAATGCAACAGTCTCTGGCTTTCGTTTAGCATCAGTCCCGATCGTCACTGATTTGTACAGAGAGCTTAGAATAAGCACATTTTTTTACACATATAAGTAGCGTAGCTATATCACACGGTATTGTGATTCAATGTAGATATTTTGTGTCAACTGCTAATAATAATAATAATAATAATAATAATAATAATAATAATAATAATAATAATAATAATATATGATGTGTAAAATGACTTTCATTAGTGTTTCAGCATTCGACAGGAATATATACTATAATACGTTCATTTATCGGCTATATTGTATTTATTTCAATATGCCACATAAACTGCGAAGCAAGTGATTATAACTTATTTATGTTTACGATTCTGCAGCTGAAACACCCTGTGGGTATTTAATTCAAATATTTAGTATCACTTTAGAACTGTCATTCATGGGAAGGGCCTAATAATTTAGTTTAAAACACAAAACATTTGAGCTCATAACACTAATGAATTTGCCAAAGAATGTGAAAGAAAATATTATTTCAGGCCTTTTCTTAGCACCCATCGGCTCAATTTTACACATTGACACAGAATATTCTAGTTTTGACAAGGCGGGTGCATCTGTTCTAACATGTCATGCTTTGGTAACAGTCTTCTGCCACAACACTAGGTTCTTGCCTTTTGCTGTCACAGATAGTAAAATCAGACTTCATATCTGAATGGTTCCATGTATACATTAGATATGTACATTGAATCTCATACCTATACGCAGGTTGTTGATTCATCCAGTACTATATGCTGTATGGTAATTAGCAACAAGAGAATAACAGTTAAATTGGTCCACTGGGGGACTGAAAAGCAGTTTTGCAATCTGATATAGACTTTTAGAGTAGGTTAAATTTGTGATTTAAGGCTAGGATTTGATTAATGTGTAGATGCTCCTAGAAGAGTGGATGTCTCTGGAGCATTTGATTCAGGAGGAAGCAACATACATCTTAATCACATGCTGTACTGTTACAAGTTACAATGCATATGGTTGACACCAACATGTGGGCATTGCCGATAAGATTGCATTAAAATGTTCTTATTAAAAGGTGGTGAAATTCAAATGGATATCCCACAAAGTAGCAATTAATTATAGGTTTTAGCATGCTCATTTTCATCAACAGAGTGAGCTGCATGCACTTCAAACAAACAATGAAGTGGGGGAGGCTGTGTGGTCCAGCAGTTAAAGAAAAAGGCTTGTAACCAGGAGGTCCCTGGTTCAACACCCAGCTCACTGTGTCACCCTGAGCAAGTCACTTGTGTCTTCCAGTTGAGATGTTGCTGTAAGTGACTCTGCAGCTCATGCATAGTTCACACACCCTAGTCTCTGTAAGTCGCCTTGGATAAAGGTGTCTGCTAAATAAACAAATAATAATCTTCAAAGTCTGAACTGTGCACCTGAAGACTGATTTTGCAACTTAAGGTAAAACCGTAATTGAAAACAACAAAATTAATGTTATTTTTAGGAATTAAACAGGTCTATTGTAAATTTGCATGTAATCCAAATGAAGAAAAAGGTGCTTCCTATATGAGTAATACAAGTGACACTAAGGGTAGGTATTGCCCTTTACAGTACTGTTGTGCAACTATCTAAGCATATTCATTCTTCATGTTTGTCAACACAGTAACTGTCCTTTGCATGTGCAATAATGTTTCTACATTGTGGACAGACAGTTAAAGCAATTTATTTGACTACAGCATTAGTATAAATTATAGTATTGCATAAATGAATACATATCAAAACACTGTGGGACATATTCACAAAGCATTTGCACCAATGTTCCAGAACTAGCAAGAAACAACCCAGGTGCATGTCGGAGCTCTGTATAATTTCACTGAAAGTAATGGTATGTGTTTGGAATTTTATGGTAGGACAAACATGTACAGTAAAATACTTTTCTTAAAAGTTCACATCTCTGTACTGACATGTTGTGTTACCCTTTTACAAAGGCAATAACTGAAAAAGAGGCATTGCATTAACACCCAGCACTGTGTCTCGTTTGAGGCTAGATGCCTTGTTTAAGACCTTTAGTTTCAAGGACATGCTCTGGAGATCTTCCTCTGTGACCTCATCGAAAAAGAAATCCTCGTTAAAAATTGGATTCCTGCTGTTTTTTATGATGGTGCTCTGCTGTCTCTGCATTTTCCCTGGGGTCAGACACACGATGACACAGCAGTGAACACACTTCTCCTCAAAAGAGCTGTCATACAGGTCTTCCACAGAAACCACCCGAACCCGAAGCGTGGTGCTGCCTGGGTCGTACTCTGCAGACAACCGAACCATTCCTCTGCCGTGGAGCTGGATTAGGTGCTCTTTCTGGAGACGCTCCTGGCACTGAAGCAGGTCGAGAGAGAACAATGCAGGAGGGGCCAGGGAGCAACCAAGAGCAGACACTGTGAAAAAAGCCTTCTTCGAGGCACTGGGACTGTTGTCTGTGGAGCTACATTCATCTGTAGAGAAGGAGCTATTCCCCCCTAGGGATTGCTTGGAGGTGGATCTAGAAGACTCACCCAAAGAGCTCTCTTGACCAAACATTTTTAACAGAGAGGAGCCCGATAGGGATCGAGGCAGCAAAGGAGAACTGTAAGGTGAAGACTCATTGGAAGATTGTGTGTCACTGTCAGGGATACCCTGCTTGAAGGGTACCTTACAGGGGTGACATGGAGGTGGACTTATATCAGAAGAGTTTAAGAAGCTTAGGGACCCTGTTGGAGAAAGTAGCTGTTTACTGGGGAAGCTGCCTTGCTTCCGCAGGGTATAGCTTGTTAAGTCTACATGAAATAAGGACTCTTTTCTCCTGGTGTTAGGGCTTTCAAAGAAACCAGAAAGACCGTAATATGTGGCTCCCTGAGGCAGTAACATTGACGAAGGACAAGGGGCATGGTCTCGTAATTTGTTTCTGTGCATGTTAATTTTATTGTCTTCATTGACATCCTCTGCACTCTCTATTTGTATGATGTGCTGATTAGCCAACTTTACAAGGTCCCTTCTCTCGTTGCTTTTGCTGAAACTTCCTGACCTAACATGTAGCAGGGGGGTCTTTGCGCAATGCCGGATGCTGTTTTCAGAGGCAGAGGGGTTTATCTTGTATTTTGCTGGAAGTCGTTTAGAATTACCAGAGTCTTCGGAAAGTTTTGGCGGTATGAAGAAATCTGGGATTTTGTCTGGTGTCAGGACATTGCTGGGCAGTCTGTTGGAGAGGCTGGCCATTGCAGTGCTGTCCTCACAAGGGCAAAGTCTGTTACCATCAAAAGGAATGTGGTTTTCAACTGTTTCTCGAATTCTTTCAATTAACCACATATTCACAATGTTTGCACTCAAAACTTTAGCATTTCAGGAACCAGCACATGCCTGTAAAAAAAGAAAATAAAAAAAAGTGGGATGAGCATAAGCTATTACTGTTGAATGTTTTGAATAAGCTATTATTGTTGAACGCTTACTGTGTTAAGTGTACATATATATATAATATATATATATATATATATATATATATATATATATATATATATATATATTATTATTATTATTATTATTATTATTATTATTATTATTATTATATTATTATTATTATTTACTGGTTTTAAAACTTACAGAAGACTCGTGCTTAGACAAACTAGTTGGACCAGACCTGTTCAGAACAATCTGTTGGGAGCACTGATCGTTATCCACACAATACTAAACATGCCTTGTCTAGTTGCAGACAAAAGTATTGGCACCCAGCATTTATTATAACATAATTCATGGCAACAGATTAAAGACAAGCATTTAGTAAACTGTAACCACTTTTTAATAAAAAAAAGATAAGATTTAACAAATAGTCTTTAAAAAAAACAAATGTATTAGCACCCCTGCTTTAGTAGTTCATGTGTTCTCATTGTGCTATTATTACAGGTTTCAGAAGTTTATGATAAGTCTTAACCAGTATGTTAAATCTTGTTGGTGAAATCTGGTCCCATTTTCTCTTGCATATTTCCTTCAGCTCTGACAGATTGGATATAAAATACTTGGCTACAGTTTCTTTCAGGTCAGTCCAAAGCATTTATATTGGATTGAGATCTGGTGATTGTGAATGCCATTCCATAACAGTTCATTTTTGGGAAAAAAAAAAGTTTTATTTTAGTCTCACTGGGCCAGACAATTTTGTTGAAGAATGCTTCAGATTCCTGCTCATATCTCTTTGCAAACTTTAGGTTTTCAGGTCTACGTGTATACAGCTCTTCTGTGTTCAGGTGCCTTTGTACAGTCCTTTCATGCACCATTATGCCTGATGCTTCTAATCTTTCTTTAAGTCCTTGGCTGTTAATCTTGGATTTTTTCTTTTTCAGATGCTCAGATGATTCTCCTACCTGCAGTGCCTGTAATGTTCTCAGGATGTTCCACTTCTTTCAAGTGTTTCAGTTGAATTTGTTCTGTGGTACTTCTTGATTTATTGCTCTGATTGTTCATGTTGGTATTCCATATTTCTTTGATGCGGTTCTATAGCCATTTCCTTTGTTGTACTTTGCTACAAGTGCTTTTCTCAAATCCAACTCTTTTGTCTTGACCATCATCTGCTGTGTTGCCAAAATGTTCTTTTTCAACAGATGTTGGAAATAACTATCCCATTTTCTGGCTATTGACTTTATAATACAGCTTAATTACTGTGTAATAGTTTTCAATCATTATATATATATATATATATATATATATATATATATATATATATATATATATATATCTATATATATAATCATAATCAAGTAAATCACAAAAAGTCTGAAAATTACATTTCTTTTATGAAAGCAGTACTTATCGTCATGAAAAAATTTTGACTTGATTTTTTTCTTTCTTTTTTTTTTTTTTTTTTTAATAAATATTGCTTGTTAACTACAAGGAATTGTGTATTTTGATCTTTTTCATATTAATCAGTGGCTAATGTCCACATGTTTTAACACAATTTTATTTGAATTATCTTATATTAAGTGTAGGGCCACAATACTTTTGTCTACAACTGTATGTTCTCTTAACCTATTTTCCTTTGGAAAAAAAATAATACAGACACTGTAATGTTTTTGTAACATTCATGTGCTCTTAGCATTTTTGCTTTCAAATGAACCCCTGCTCTGTACAATACATTTTAATGTTTGCAGTAATGTTTAAATTCACCTGTGTGGAAACTACGAATACTATGTGATTCAGAGAATAGGTCGACCCCACTACTGCAGTTCAGGTTAGCGAGAATCTACTGTAATTCAAGATCATCGTGTTAGATTGCTGCATTATTATTCTATTCAAACTTGTTTCAAAATGTCAAAGGCAAAGGTATTCCTTTGACATTTAGAATATGCCATGGAAGCAAAATATGCAAATCACCTTAAGCGAAAGTTACAAGACTGCATTGTAATATATAAATGTTAAACTATGAATTCATTTACAAAATAAATAAATGCAATCTACTTTTAAACAGCATTCCGATTAAGCAATGCTTTATTAAAATAATCCATCCTTGTTTCTAAAATTATTATTATTATTATTTGTTTATTTAGCAGACACCTTTATCCAAGGTGACTTACAGAGTCTAGGGTGTGTGAACTTTGCATCAGCTGCAGAGTCGCTTACAGCAACGTCTCACCTGAAAGATGGAGCACAAAGAGGCTAAGTGACTTGCTCGGGGTCACACAGTGAGTCAGTGAGTGAGCCGGGATTTGGACCAGGGACCTTCTGGTTTAACCACTGGACCACACCGCCTCCTATGATTCCAGAAATAAAAAGATAATATACATTTATGTTATGTAATGTAATTGCTTAGCTTCTACTGCTTGTAATCCATAAGTACATGGTCCATACAGGATTTTTCAGTTGTAAAGCTTTCTTCCTGTATAGTTTGAATAAACAGCAAATGTATGTATGCACCATGTACTATATGGTAAAAATCTAAATAAAACAACATTTTAATTTATTAAAGATATATTAAAATACATGCACTTCTACATACCTTCTACTATTACAAATATATAGATATATATATATATATAATATATCTATATATATATTATATATATATATATACCACCTTAATTGGAGGATATATGAAGTCAAATGCCTTTGTAAAAAGAGTTAGCTATGCCAGAAGTAAAATAGATTAAAATTCAGGTTATCTAGTCTACAGAAAGGTAGAAAAAACACAAATAAACATGTACTTACTTTTTGTAGCAACTAAGCAGATGTGACTGGCAGGTGCTGTGATTGTGTGAGTGTATGATCACTAAGCACTGATGTGTTTTATACAGCTGCTAACTGCTGCACGTCACTCATCTAACCAATTCATGAGCCAACCAGAAGACTGATAAAAGATTCCATAGAGAAGCCCTTTGCAAATTAATGACACTACACACTTTCCTGGAAATCCCGTTTGGTAAGGAAGTGTGCAAATTTGCTGTACGTATTTTCCAAAAATACACAGCATACAGGAAGCAACTCGATATTCTACATCAATTAATTCACATAATAATCTTGACGCAAGCTTGTTACTTTTAAAAAAAAAAATTGCTATTATCCTTTTCTGACCATAAAAGAACCGTTTTTAACTTGATTTCCTCCTTCTTTGCAATGCCCACTGGGGATGCATTAAGAAATAGTGTTACTATGACATCTGATGTGTTTGTAAGAGGGCAGTTTGTACTACTGTTCAAAATGTATGAGGTTTAATAATGTGCTAAATAATGTATTATTTTCATTATTAAAATATTCCAGAATTATAATTAGGGTTACTGTTTTACTATGTTTATTTTTTTCTCTTTTTCAGTGTTTATTTTTAGAAATGTTCATGGCCAAAACTGGGTGTTTATTAGGGATTTTTGTTTTTATATGGTTCACAAATTGGTTGGTTGTTTCTGCTGTTGGACAAATGTTATGTTCTGGAGTAAACTGTTCAAAACCAATAACAGCACAAATGAACTGCACCATGAACTGGAGAACAGTTAACACAAAAAAGTGCCATTAGTAGTCTCCAATGTTATTTTGTTGTTTATGCAATAAACACTTATTTCAATTTGTTTGGTTTTTTTGGGTATATGTTTTTAGTGTTTATCAGTGAAAAACAAAATTCTGAAACTCCAGCTATAATGTATTACACACAAAGACTTTCTCAGAACTTCTACAGCACATGTCTGTACAGCTCTGTACACTGAGGATACTGCATAGAGCCAGCACTGACCATGCAATGAAACCTACATTTCAAAGCATATAGAACGAGATTTGTAAGTCAATTCAAAATCACAATTCAGTCTAAAATGCTAATTTAACACTGTCTTCATCAAATATATAAGGTGGTCTTGTATTCTTACATTCCCTTGCTACCTGACATGCTTTGAGAAGAATAAATAAAAAATATTTTCTGCTTCCCCAGCTTGTTACCTCACTGGTCTATAGCGACCCTTTTAAGTGAATTCAGAGGCACATCACATAAGAAAAGGTCAAATATTTATAACTTTAAAGAGTGAACAGAAAGAGGCAGAATAAGGTCTGGGCTTGTGAAGGCTGTTCACTTTAACTGCTACAAAGCATGACATTTAAACTGAGTCACACTATTCAGTTTGAAGCGGGTTACACAAGTCTCGCAAGACAGCCAATGACAGACTGACAGCAGTAGCTGAATTGCTATCTTTGGAAATAGTAAGTACAACCCTTGAAAGAAAGCAACTGCAGTATTTGTTTAAAAAAAGTCAGTTTCCTCCAGAGAACCCAGCTTATTAGACATTAAATAAACCTAAATTTGACCTTACAACTTCAATACTATTAACATGTCATTCTCTTGTAGTTGACAAGCTAATTTGGTTTTCCACTAGCAAGGGAGTGGCTGAGCTATTATTTGCAACCTCTACATTTTTATCTTGTGCCACTAGGCCACAGCTCAAGATCTAAAGGCTAGATTTTGAATAAAATATGCAACTTGATGAGTTTATAAAATGTTATCAGTATAACAATCACACAATTGGAAAAATGTGAGTTCCTTTTTTAATTTCTGTTCTACATGCCTGATAAATACAGGAGCTTCAGGATATAATTTATCACGTGGGAATGTAAATAAACTGGGCTGCACTCTGATAAAGCAGAATGCACAGAAGGCTAAGTTTATCGGCACACAGATTATTGTATTTCAGTAAAACAATTAGATTACGGCTTAAAATCATTAAAACACATAATACAAATCTTTGATTCACAAGAATAAAAAATATTAATTACAATTGAAAAGAAACTAAGGTTTTGGCTAATGTGACACCTGCCCACTTGAGTTGGGTTTCTTAGGTTTTAACGATAATGACAAAATGTGTAACATGAACATATATAACATATACAGTGCCTCCCTCTAGTGGTTGGTGACAGTTGTGCAATAGTTTTTTTTTTTTTTTTTTTGTAAATCCACAGCTACCATTTCAACTTCTAATATCTTATCAAACGTTTGGGACTTTATATTTAGATGGAAACTCCGTGTACAATATATCTGAACCCTTTCTGTGGCAGTAATTTTACAGGATTACCCAGTGCCCTGTTAAGGGAAACCATTTTAGGTTCTATAAACACTGAATGCTAAACGTGACGGGGATGAGGACATTTACTTTTGACCTGATATGGCTGCCTTAATAAGGGCATGTGAATGTTTAGGTTTCTGTTACATTGAGACAGTAGACTTATTAGTAGAGTTATTGCTACAGCTGTGTTTTAAGATTTTCGCAGTGATGTTACTTTTCCCACCTGTAGTTCCATTGTGGGTCTAGTTCAGTGAATATAAACCAAGGTAATCAGCTACAGTAATGTTAATCAAAGGTCATCATTGTCTGTTCTTTTGGCTCATTTCTACTCTCTCCGCTAACTAAAATTGTTATTTTTATTAGACATCATTTATCTTCAGAAGACACACAATATTCCTTTTGCAATTAAACCATGTATTTATTTCTCAGTAACACAGTGAGTTGTGAAGTACAGGAATATTCAGTGAAGATCTGCTTACTGAGCTGTGAAAAACCTCAAGTATTTTTTTTCTGATAAGACTGTAAACAGTACAATATTGTACCACAAGTGGGCACTAAAAGTAAGCTTTGAGATGAGAAGTAAGCTAAGCCTTGTTGATCCAAAAAATAGCCAAAGCCTTTAGTATACAATTAGGTATGCTGAACTAGAAAACTGTATTCAGATGAGGAAATGTACTGTTTTGAGTAAAATCATCTTTTTTTAAACTGTTTTTTGATTATTATCATGTAATTGTGTCAGTTATTGTGTTCATGGTATTACTATTAAGTTAATGTGAGTCATGCTTTTACAAGTACTGTACATTGTCAGTGACCAGAAGATGGCCTCATGGTTACTAGAGGTGTTAGACTCTGTTTAATTTCCTAAATGTTCAAACGTTAACATATTTGGAATGCTGGTAAGCAGTCGGCTAACCTAAAACAAGAAAATTCAAACTTCAAATACATTACAACACTAATGTTTGCAACACTATTGTGTATATTGAATAGGCTAAGCATAAACACTGAACATTAAAAAAATAACCTTACACTGAATAGGTACTACTGTATAAACACTGTACTGTACTGTATTTCACATTGTGGCAAAGTGATTGTGTGCAGGTACAGGCAGACAATTGTAATCCAGGTGAAAAAGTTTGTTTTATTTATTTTTAAGTCCAGTGCCTTACGGCAAAACAAACAATAAATAATAATGGAGGTGAGTAATACAGCAGTGTGTATTACTTAATTTATAATCCCTGTGTTGCCCATAATCTTGTTTTTATTATACACCCACACAAAACACAAAATACTCAAGTCTGTTAGTACGTGAATTAGTGCTAGTGGTGCAAAAACAGTTTTATTTGTGAAAAAGGTGCAGTGTTGTCTGGTTTCATGCTGGCCCCTGGTAATTGTGTTAACTGTCTGTTAACGTGCAAGACAAGACGAGACAATTACAAACAAACAAAAACACAAAACTCACGGTTTTCAATAACAACACACTTTCACTGTCCTTCTGGCTTTAACTCACTACAAACCAATATGAACGAACAGATTACAATTCTCCGTCCCCCTTATATGCTGTCATGCATGACCCTTTGGTAAACGAATGCAGCTACCTTTTCAATCTACGGCTGCTACATTGTTTCCCTTCCAGGTCAATATGTTCTTGCAACGGAGTCTTGCCTTTTTCCAGACTGACTGACTTCCCGACCCGGGGAAAGAACTGTCAATCTAGCCCGTCCAAAGAACTCTGCCCTTGCTTAGCGCCCTCACAGGCCGGGAGGGAGATTTACAACCAAGGTTCATTGTATTTCTGTCACACACATCCACATTTAAACCATTTGGATAATGTTTAAATGTTTCAAAGCTAAACTTTTAACACCAATAATGCTTACTGTGTAGATGTGTTTTATAAGATGTGTTTTATAAGATGCAAAGTGGAGTTCTTTTGTGATGCATGCTTGTGCTTTGAGTGCTATATGTAACAAAAGATCATTTACATTTGCAGAATTAAAACAGGTAACACGTTTTAAGTATATTTTGTATTCTTCTCCATGTAAGAGAATCACATTGTTCAATGATTTAACATATGACTTAGCATGTAGGATAATACGTGTTCTGAAGGCGTCTGACACAATGGTTTTTTTGTCAACTAGCACAAATCAACAGCAATCATATTTCAGCAAGGTGCTGTTTTTGTTTTAGCAATATTCAAATTATGAAATATTCAAATGCTATTTCTCTGCGTTGCAATGTGGAGTTTATCTTTTTTCCGTATGTGTAGTGTATTTGATTGTTTTTGGCATTTTGCTTATTTAAAGAAGGTGCTTACAAATGCTATAAAAATAAAAAGACTTACTGTAATGAGTCAAAAATATGACTACCTAAACCTAGTGGCAAGGTGGAAAAAAACATGCACAATACAAACACAAACAAAAATGAAACGCAACAGGTAAAATAATACAGTGTGCTCCATTTATAACAATCACTGATATAAGAATCAACAGCATATAGTGATCAGAAACACTGGGACAAAATCATTCCTATACCAACCAATGGAAAATAATCTGCTTGTAAGAATCAAGCAATCCGTTTATTAGAATAATTTAGGGGCAAACTGACTGCATACAATACGTTACTTGATCAAGTGCAATGACGTTTATAGCCAATAAAGCTGTTTTTGAATTTGATCACATCTCGCATGATTAGGCACGTATGCAGCATGGATAGTGCAATGATGCAGGAAACACTGCATTGTTTGTAATCAAACGTGACTGCACCACTGCATTGTGCAGATATGTTTTCTTGTGTTCTCTGTTAGTGAAAATATGTTTCAATAAAGTGAATACACATTCATTGAATACATACTGTGTACAGCACTGTTATTGTGCGATATGCATGTAGAGGGAGTGGGATTGCCACGCAGTGAGGAGGAAGAGGGCGGGGGGTGGGGGGGGGAATTCAGAGCTTTGCATCTCTGTTTAATGAAAAACTGAGATTAGCATCACAACAGAAAATAAGCAAGCCACAGATGCTTAAATGTAGTGGTAATCCTAGCAGTAAAATACTGTACTGTAAAGGCATTTTAATTCAAAGGCCATTACATGTAACACTGCAAGGCAATTAAACTAGGAACCCTCACAAAACGATCGCTTCTCAAGTATATTGTAGTAAAATAGGATTCTGCAGCCTTGAGTAAACATAATCATGATCATATAACAAGCTGCTTTCCCACGAGGACTTGTTTTGATGTATTGTCCTCAGTGATTGAGCACCATTGACATCTGTATACTGTGTTTAAATTTCTGATGGCACCCCTTTGCTAATTGTAATGTGACAGAGTGGCCGAGGACAGTGTCAATTATCAGGCTGGAGTCTTGCTTTACAGTTGTAAATCGGTGTAACAAAATAAACCTAGATCTTAGTTGGAGCACTAAGCAAAACAATACTTTGTGTGGAACAAACACTAGATCTCTTACTCGGGTTTTGGTTTCTTTCTTTCTTTCTTTTTTTTTCTTTTTTTCTTTCTTTCTTACTCCTCTATACCCCCATCACAAAGCTGTCGGCGAAACCCTTTTTATCGAGGTGCCATTAACTTTAACAAGCAGACAGTTAACCAATTGACCATTATCCTTAATTCATTAAGGAAAAGCAGCGGTGGATTTTTTGTGGGTGTGCATGCATGCTGGAACTCATGACATGAAGATACTGACAACATGCCCCACATGTCATCCAGTTCCTGTCCAGTTTTAAATAACTTTAGCATAACTGAGGCAGAAGTGTTAAAGGGACTAGGAGCTCTTAAAATAAACAAATCCCCTGGGCCGGATGAGATCCTCCCAGTAGTACTCAAAGAAATGAAAGAAGTAATTTACAAACCGCTAACCAAGATCATGCAGCAGTCTCTTGACACAGGGGTGGTACCGACAGACTGGAAAATTGCAAACGTAATACCGATCCACAAAAAGGGAAACAAAACTGAACCAGGTAACTACAGACCAGTAAGCCTGACTTCTATTATATGCAAACTTATGGAAACTATAATAAGATCCAAAATGGAAAATTACCTATATGGTAACAGGGTACTGGGAGACAGTCAACATGGTTTTAGGAAAGGGAGATCGTGCCTAACTAACTTGCTTGATTTTTTTGAGGATGCAACATCCATAATGGATAATTGCAAAGCATATGACATGGTTTATTTAGATTTCCAGAAAGCTTTTGACAAAGTCCCGCACAAAAGATTAATTCTCAAACTGAACGCAGTTGGGATTCAAGGAAACACATGTACATGGATTAGGGAGTGGTTAACATGTAGAAAACAGAAAGTACTGATTAGAGGAAAAACCTCAGAATGGAGTGTGGTAACCAGTGGTGTACCACAGGGATCAGTATTAGGTCCTCTGCTATTCCTAATCTACATTAATGATTTAGATTCTGGTATAGTAAGCAAACTTGTTAAATTTGCAGACGACACAAAAGTAGGAGGAGTGGCAAACACTGTTGCAGCAGCAAAGGTCATTCAAAATGATCTAGACAAGATTCAGAACTGGGCAGACACATGGCAAATGACATTTAATAGAGAAAAGTGTAAGGTACTGCACGCAGGAAATAAAAATGTACATTATAAATATCATATGGGGGATATTGAAATTGGAGAAGGAATCTATGAAAAAGACCTAGGAGTTTTTGTTGACTCAGAAATGTCTTCATCTAGACAATGTGGGGAAGCTATAAAAAAGGCTAACACGATGCTCGGATACATTGTGAAAAGTGTTGAATTTAAATCAAGGGAAGTAATGTTAAAACTGTACAATGCACTAGTAAGACCTCATCTTGAATATTGTGTTCAGTTCTGGTCACCTCGCTATAAAAAAGATATTGCTGCTCTAGAAAGAGTGCAAAGAAGAGCGACCAGAATTATTCCGGGCTTAAAAGGCATGTCATATGCAGACAGGCTAAAAGAATTGAATCTGTTCAGTCTTGAACAAAGAAGACTACGTGGCGACCTAAGTCAAGCATTCAAAATTCTAAAAGGTATTGACAGTGTCGACCCAAGGGACTTTTTCAGCCTGAAAAAAGAAACAAGGACCAGGGGTCACAAATGGAGTTTAGAAAAAGGGGCATTCAGAACAGAAAATAGGAGACACTTTTTTACACAGAGAATTGTGAGGGTCTGGAATCAACTCCCCAGTAATGTTGTTGAAGCTGACACCCTGGGATCCTTCAAGAAGCTGCTTGATGAGATTTTGGGATCAATAAGCTACTAACAACCAAACGAGCAAGATGGGCCGAATGGCCTCCTCTCGTTTGTAAACTTTCTTATGCTCTTATGTTCTTATGTTCTTATGACATCTACTGGTCAACCCATTACACTGCAGGGAACAAGCTCTTATCGGGAAGTATGCTCATACTAACATACTGATTCTGCACCACAGTAATCGTATCGGTCTGCTTTTAAGAATGAACCACTTATAAGAATCAAATCACCCGGAGGAGATGTGATTCTTATAAATGGACTTCACTGTATTGATTTTTTACCAATGCATGGAGGATCGACTTCATTTTTGTTTTTATCTGAGCAGTTCAGAAATGAGATGGAATTTGACAAGCTTGTTTTAATAGCCAGTGGTGCACTAGGGACATGCAACCAATGCAGTTGCCCCGAGGCAGCGAGGGGGCCTCCATAATATTACATTATATTAACAATGTGCACAAATTCAAAACGTGACAAGACAAAACAGATGACAGTTACATATCACTTACGACTAGGGAAAGTCAAAGCGCAGTGCGTATCGCTTTTCGAGGAGTTCGGACCAGGAGGAGGGACTGCCAGTTCCGAGAAGATGGATATAACTGCAGGCTCGGACCTTGCTCGTGGTGGCCTGTGGTGGCTTAGCTGTGGTGGCCTATGCATGCATTAGGTTGTTGCTCTCGATAGGCGTGACATTTGAGACAGAAATAAAATCAAACAGCACTGCGCAATGTTGTTCAGACCAACTGGAGAAGAGAAGGGTGATGAATGTGATAAGTTTAAATTTGTCCCATGTGTTGAATAACGCACATTATTAATTAATAAAAAAGATATAAATGACCTTAAAGGCCTAATTTGAGAAACGTTTAATGTAAGGACAAACAAAAATCCTTCTTTAACCTGTCTCCCTTTCATCATAAATTTTAAACCAATCCATGCATAATACCTGCTTTTTCCCTTAACATTCTAATCTACAACTAATCTTATAACATAAAAAGTTACATAAACATTGATATTTTCTAACGCTGGTCTAGAGAAAAGGAAAATCATGTCTGTGACAGGACACCATGATGAAGGTTCAATCCGCAGCTACTGGACAGCAAACCAATAGGAAAGACACAATTGGTCTGATAATTAATTTTAGCTCTAAAAAGAAAGTGTTTTGGACAAGAAACTGAATCTGGTTTGACCAAATAAAGTAGGCCCTGTCATTAAAAATAATGGGTATTACAGGGTTATAATACCGAACTGGCCCAAATCTACTGTGAGTTTCCCCCTGAAAATAATATCTCAAAAATAACCTACAACTCGCCTCTGAGTCACGTGGACTTGGTCGTTCAAAACAGAAAATCGACCATATTGAGCTTCCTCTGAGCCAACCGCAGAATGCAAATACAGTGATGCTGATAACATTTTTTTTTTAAATCCTTTGTTTCTTTTGGCAATTTCCTTTCTTACCTAACAAGTAGGCCTATTGTATTTCAGTTACAGTAACATTTTTGACAGAAGGTTACTAACCATTTAAGTTACTGTAACATTACTTGTTTTAAAGTTTATGGCATACAGTCAGAGAAATTATGCATCTGTCTACGAAAACAGGGTGACAGTTTTTGTGGCATTGACTACTGTATTACATATTGATTTTTGATTTCAACTCTACAGATTTACTGGAATTTACAATTGCAATACTGACTAATGTGGTAAGATTTTTTTGTTTGTTTGTTTTTAAACATACATTCATTGTTTAAATTATCTTGTCTGCTTGATAAAGTTTCCCTTGAAATCATTTGGTTGGCTGTAGAAAAAAGACCAAGAAAATGCAACAATTAAAACCCCTATTAAAAGAAAAAGTTTTAAAAGGTGCAGATATTGTTCCCTGGGTGTCATCCTTGTGGATCGTATTTATAGCCTGTGCGGTGACAGGCCGGTTGGGCTTCATACCTTGCCTTCCTGCTTTTATTTCCCAAAAGTGTCACTTTTTTCACAATGAGCCTCTACTATACATGTTCATAGATGTTGTCTGCCTTTTACAGGTCTATTATGGATGCCATTTCGAACTGGAGTTCTGAGAATGTATGCCAGTCGCTCGACAAAACAGGACACGGAGACGCAAAACTCTTCAGGGATTACTTTACAGACATTTTAAGTTGTGTAGACAACTAGTTTGCTCTATAGCTTTATATTGCTTTTTTAAAAATGTAGGCACCCAACTGCTACACAGTAGAGAGACATTATGAACTGTTGTCACAAAATGTCAATTTTTAAGGGACCAAGGTTGTGGACCTGGATATGTAAGTAAAAATATACTCTAACAATTATATTAGTTTTTCTAGTAAGAACAATGCCATGTAAAAATACACTGGAATAATAGACATAGATAGGTATTACCTCTTGTATTAAGATTAGTTTACAAGAATTAATAATTCATGAGTTGAATATCATATTTCTCTATATAGGATAAATACTACATATAATATCCTCCCTGCATAAAACGTGTATGTAATTGTTTATTATTATTGTTTTATTAGTAATTATCCCCTGCACCTGGCTATCATTGTAAATTAGAGCCAGGTGCAGGGTATTTAAAGAAAGCAGCCAGTTTGTTCTGGGCTGCTGTATGAAGAGCCTGACTTTGTGTTGTAGTCCTCAAAGATACTGTGTGAAGCCTTTTTGTTGTGTATTTGTAAAACTGTGTTTTGTTTTTCAGCCGATAAACAGCCTAGCTGTCCGTTTATTAGTTTAGAGTTCTAGTTTGTTTAGTTAGTGCTAGAAAAGAGCTAGGTGTTTATTTAGTTTGTTTGATTCTTGTTTATTAAAAATAGCGTGTAAGCATGTTAAAACCTCAAGTCTGTGTGTCTGGGTCTACATTGGGCAAACAAACGACCGCAAGTGTTGGCCAGGTTTACATATGGTGGCAGCGTGTGTGGGCGCCCCTAAAAGACCCAGAGAAAATCGAAGATATAAAAGAATTGATTGAGCAGATTAATAAAAATACAACTGCTCAAGCAGAGCAAAGCAGGAAGTGGAGGCAGGAGCAAGGGCTTCCGGAGTTAGGAGCAGGCAAGAAACTGCTAACTTTCAAAAGAAATGATGTAACCCTGGTTCCCTGAAAGAGAAGAATACTTGAATACTTTGGGGATATGCCTACTTGTCAGGTATTTTCTGAGCATTTTATATCAAAACTGCCAATAGGCCCCTCCACGGAGTGATGTCCTTGGTCCCGCCTCACCGAGGTAACAAATAGGCCTCTGTGCGGAGATCTCAGCCTATTTTGAATTGAACCCATGAAAGTGAGTGATGCGACCTCACAAGGTTGGCAGTTATATTCTCTTTTAGGGAACCGGGGTTACATCCATAACCTATCATTCCCTTTCAATTCGAAGATGACCTCCAAATTGAATACTTTTGGGAAAATATACCAGAGCCGTCATGAGGGAGAATGAGCAGACAGCATCTGAGGGAAATCTCGTTAGTGTTGGTAGTGTGAATGTACAACCTCATGGACCATAGTGCCTATTAAAGGCATAGAGGGATCTACAGCATTAAGTCGGTAGAAACTGGTAAATGTATGCAGGTTAGTCCAGCTAGCCACAGTACATGTATCAGTCAACGAGGCACCTCTGAAGAGGGCCCATGACATAGCTACACCTCTGGTTGAGTGCGTAGCAATCCTCCCATATTGGGGGTAGGCTGGCATTAGTATATGCAGTCAAAGCTGTGTCCACAATCCAATGTGTCCTTTCGCCATGACAGAGCTGGTCAGACTGACACAACACTGTCGTTCTATTCATCTCAATGACCGAACTGGGCAGAGGGAATTTAATCTCCTATCCGACTCCCCTATGAAGGGATGGAAAGCCTTTAGTTCCACTGACTGATTCAATTGAAATGCTGTAATCGCCTTAGGGAGAAAAGCAGGGCTACTCTGTTTCCATTGTTCCAAATGCGCATATAGAAACTACATGGACTGTGCCTGTACCTCACTGACCAGTTTAGCGGAGGTGATAGCTAACAGAAAGGCTTCATAGAGAGATATTTCAGCTATATGGTATCTATGGGCTCAAACAGCTCCTTCGTGAGAGCCTCCAGTACCACGTCTAGACTCGGGGAGGACGTGCTTTATAGGTCCTTATAGGTCATAACCACCGAGCATACGAGCACCCAGGGATACTGAGTTGATGGGAACATGGATATGGCTGCTAGGTACAATTTCAACATAGAGGTGGATTTACCTGCCTCTAGTAGATCTTGCAGAAACTGTAAAATAACTGCTATAGGGCAATACATGGGATCATGGCCACTTTTGAAAATATTTCCAATAGGCTTACAACGCACTTGTGGAAGAAGCTCTAGTGATCTGCAGTGTACTGACTACGGCATCTGAGATCCATAGGGCATACAGACAGTCCCATTTAGGGGCCAGACCCACAGCTGGAGTCTACCCGGTTCTGGGTGGCAGAGGGCTTTTCGCCTGGCTGAGGAGATCCCGCTGCGCATGGATTTGGCAGAGGTTCGAAAACAACCAGGAGAACTGTCGCTTACTCTCTCCTGACCTTGTCGAGGAAGGCAGGGAGTAACGGTACAAGTGGGAAAGAATATAAAGGTGCTTTGGGCCATTTGTGCGCTAGGACATCAACGCTTAGTGGACCTCCACAGCCGTGGAGGGAGAACCACAGGGGCACTGGGTCGTCTCTGCCTTGGCAAAAAGGTCAACCTGGGCTTCCCCGAAGTGTTCCCAAATGCGTTGCACCACCTGAGGGTGCAGTTGCCATTCTAGCGTGAGAGGACCCTCCCTGGAGAGAAGGTCTGCCACCCAGTTCACCACTCCCGTGTGTACAGCCCGGAGGGAGAGTAACGTGCCTCTGTGCCCAGGTCAGTAGCTGAAAAGTTATGCTGTGTAATCCCGGGGACTGAAGCCCTCCCTGGTGTTTCATATACGGAACCACTGACACATTGTCTGTGCGGACAAGGACATGTTTGTTGTGGAGCACAGGAAGAAAATCTTGTAGCGCGAGGTGGACTGCTCTCCGCTCTAGTGCATTTATGTGCAGGGATGTCCACCGGCCCGACCAGGATCTGTGGACTCCTCTGCCTGCCCAGACCTCCCCCCAACCAGAGTTGGATTCGTCTGTCGTCACCACTTGACAGTTGTAAATGACTCCCATCCTTACGCCTTTGCTCAGGTGGGTATTACCTCCACCAACATAGTGCATTCCAGCACAGACAAGACACTCATCCTACGGTGTCTGTCAAGCTTGGGGTGTAGCCAAAAGGCATTGAGCTATGCTTAAAGCGGGCGCATGTGAAATAATGCCAGTTGAATAGCTGAGGACACTGCTATTTTCTGGCACAGTACTAATTGCACTGGTTGAAACAGGGGCAGGCAGTTGCAAATAGCAGCTACCCTGTCATCCGACAGGTAAGTTCGCATTGTAAGGGAATCCAGCTGGAGGCCCAAATAAACCATACTCTGCACTAGTGTTAATTGGCTTTTTGCATTGTTGAGGGTGAGAACCATCCTCGACAGATGCTCCGTCCCAATCATTGTGTGAGCCACTGCTCCTGCCTGGGACTGGGAACAAATCAGCCAATAGTCCAGATAATTCATCACGCTCATCCCTTGCAGCCACAAGGGAGCTAGGATGGCATCCTTGCACTTTGAAAACGTGCAGGGGTCTAAGGAGAGGTCGAATGGCAGCATGGAGAACTCGAAGACACTCCCCTGAAAGGCACTATTGTGCATTTTTTCTAGCCTGTAGCTGCAGTCAAACGTACTGTATTTCAGTATTTGTTACCTGACCCTGAAATTCTGAAGAAGTGAAGTACCTTACTTACCCTGTAATAAGGGGCTGTGTCTGTTTTTATTCTGCAGCTTTTTTGTGCAAAAAGTAGAAACCTGAACTTGCTAATTTAGGATGAATGTCAAGTAGGGTAGAGATCTGCTATTTATAATGCTGATAACTTCTTCTTGGCTGTGTTTTCCACTTCACAGCTGCATTAATAATGGGTCCTGTCTGGTCTTCTCCGACGAGGACACAGAATACCGCACTCTGCCAGGGGCATCACTGATTGTGAAGATCTTCTCATGATGAGTGTTGTTTATTCTGCTGACAATAGGTAAGATGAAAAATCCCTTGTTAATTTGACAAGTAAATATCACCTTCTTAAAGATGAGCTACTGTGACTTAAACTTCAGATCCAACAGCCTTGTAGATAGGCTTAACCATTTATTTTAACAAACTGTCAAATATTGTGTATGATGATTCCATTTACCTATCATCGTCAAATTTCATGTCATCTTAACATCAATGCTATATAATCCCTTTTGCCTTTAGCTGCTCTTTGTGTATGGAATTGAGATGTCTGTACGCCACACTAACAAAACATTATTAATATTGCATATGTCAATGCAGATCTGTGGCCATTGACATCAATTGATCCAGAAATCTCATGGTGCCAGAGGGCTATCAAACTAAGCTATGAAACACTTACAGATGTCTAAACAGATCTATTGAATTCCATACAGAAGGTCTATAATTACACTTGATTAAGATATGCAGTGTTATGTTATTACACACGTTTACTGTTTTATTACAATATGTAATGACAGTACAGTATAATTAATGTACATCTACAACGTGAAGACTGTTCATGAGTATTCCTTTTTTGTAAGGTTACAAATCTGTTACAACAGTTCTACTTGTAGGATCAAACACATTTAAATACAAAAATCTTTAAAAGAGGAACATGTTTTAGAAATGATGTGTGATGTCAACTTCCACTTTGGAAATCACCACATACAAAATTGTAAGAACACAGTAAAACATAAAAGAAACCAGCAGAAGACAAACTTCTTTGCTTCTTGCGTTTCAAACCACAGCGGCGTGTATCACTCGTAATTTGTAATCCCCGGGTTTGAGTCGCAACCAAAAGTCCAGGTTTTACACACACACACTCACAATAAACAAAAACACAAACGGCCAACCGACTTCCACCAACCCACGGGAATAAAGTGTCATGCCTTTTAGTCCAGGGTACTCTGCTCCCTTTATCTAGTACCCTCTCAGGTCAGGAGGGAGATCTAACACCAAGCGTCAATCGATCTCTGTCACAATGTGTTACAAATAATAAAATATTTAAATTACCTAATTACTAGATAATTAAATGTATAATTTATTTTTATTATTGCTATTGGCTTAAATACCTACAGAAATTATGCAAGATAATTAGACTGATAAAACACGAATAATATGGATCACCTGATGAAATACTGTCATGTTAACACTTAGTATGCATATCGGCCATAGAATCATAAAAGAAAACAAACAAGACCAAGCTCAACATTGTGGATGTATGTCTTATTATTACTGAGAACGTCACTAGCGTCAACATATCCTTACTTTGTCTTCAGAATAAATCTGCAATAGTAATGCTTGTCTAAGAAAAGTGACTAAAAAGGAGCATTTCATTTTTCTGTTGCAGATGATGGAGAGTTTACAGTTTTATATTATATATATATATATATATATATATATATATATATATATATATATATATATATATATATATATATATATATATAATATATATTTGTTATTAAAATTTAGAAAATTATCGACAGGCGATTCAGCGAAATTCAGCCTACATTCCGACTTGACCCGTCTCGACCCCACTTCGTGTGAATCGCCTACTTGGGTCTTCAACGATCTGAGCGATCCCACCCAGTGGATAATAACCCAGACAAGATAATGAACAAGAGATAAAACAATTTAAGAAGAGCCTCCTCTGGGTAAGGAGAGAATATGCTTGAGAGTTAGATTTATTATCTTCCACTTTTCTGAAATGATCTCCAATTTACTGGAAATACCTGACAACTTCATTTTGTGTGTGCTTAGGTTTCTGAAGGAGCTGGGTGATTATCTTTTAAATACAGTACGTGCACATCCTTAGTTTCCAGTTGATATCCATTACAAAGCTACACTACTATACAACTTGTTATTGTGCATTCTACATTTGAGTTCATTGTAATATATCAGATACATTGCTGGGGAAATTAAATTTATTGTGAGAGGGTAGCATCACTGACAAGGCTAGTTACCGGCAGGAGAGCGAGACAGAGAGCTGCAGTCAAAGTACTGAAGCGCATATTTATTAAACAATACAAAAAACAAAAACAAACAAACAAGGCACAGGTAAACAACTCAAACAAAATAATCCCAACTGTTCAAAAATAAAAATGTCTGTAGGCTGGGCATTGGCCTTCAAATACACAGAACACCAACTCACCCGAAACTCCTTTATACTAAGTTGCTGGGAATTGATTGATGATGCCAAGCTTAGATCTGGACCCTCTGGACGTGCGGCTGGCTTTCGACATGCTAACCTCAGCAGCAGGTATAATGGCTGTGAGGTTGGCATGGCTGTGGCACCAACACTGAAGACGACAGCGGCTCCTCCCCGTTTTACTCTAGAGATGGCAGGTTAAGAGTGTGTGTGTGATTGATGGATTATAGAGTTATATCTATATATATATATACTATATACATAGATATATTATTGGTGGAGAAATGAACCCCTATAAATATATATAATATATATATATATATAATATATATAATATATAATATCTGGTGAGGAATAAACAGCAATATATATTATAATATATAAGATATAATATATATATATATTAATATATATGCCGTTTATTCTCACAAATCCACCTGTCAGAACCACTTGGTCATTACAGTATTTTCATTGGGCCTACTGGAGCATGGCTCATTTTAGAAACAAACTTAATATGAGACCCGGAGACGGCAGTGGCTCCTCCCTCTTTAGCTCTTGGGCAGGCAGCTCCTCCCCTTCTAGCACTCAGGTAACCCCTCCTTCACTGGTGCTGGAGATGGTGCCTGCTCCTTTGCTTCCGTTGAGGTAGCCAATTCCGTTTTCTCCAGCATTCGGGCAGGCAGCTCCTCCTCTTCCTCTTGTAGGGGGCAGCATACCACCATGTGCCTGAACTCCCTGCACACAAGCCACCAACATTGGTCCTCCAGGCAGCAGAGCTGCTGTCCCTCAGAGCTTGGGATGCATAGGGGCTCTTCTCCAGCTCCTATGCAGACGGCTACTGTTGGGCAACCAGACGAAGCCACTCCTTCGGAGACCTAACCATGTCTTTATGAAATGCCTTCATAAAGCAGGGGTCTTAAGAACATAAGAACATAAGAAAGTTTACAAACGAGAGGAGGCCATTCGGCCCATCTTGCTCGTTTGGTTGGTAGTAGCTTATTGATCCCAGAATCTCATCAAGCAGCTTCTTGAAGGATCCCAGGGTGTCAGCTTCAACAACATTACTGGGGAGTTGATTCCAGACCCTCACAATTCTCTGTGTAAAAAAGTGCCTCCTATTTTCTTCTTATTTGTCTTCATATGAGCACTCCTCTCCCCGGTGTCCAAACTCTGCACAGGAGCCCTTTCTGCCTCAAGACGCCATTACTGGTCATGCCAGTCTTCCTTTTTCATTTTTTTAACTGCAGTCCTATCGCACTTCTGATCTGAGTGTGAGAGGGTAGCGTCACTGGCAAAGCTAGTTACTGGCAAGAAAGAAACAGAGAGCTGCAGTTAAAGCACTGAAGTGCGTGTTTATTAAACAATAACAAACAAAGAGAAAGAAACAAGGCATAGGTGCCACAATAAACAGTTCAAACTAAACAACCCCAACAGTTCAAAAAGATACCTATGGGCTGGGCATTGGCCTTCACTATAGCTCAAACACAGAGTACACCAACTCACCCTAAACTCCTTCAACAAACAAAGGATGTAAAATGCAAGCTTACGAGTCCCGCAACCCAGGGAATTACACTATGAATATATCACTGTAATTATGTGTTTTAAGCAATTAAGATAATTTTTACAAAAATGTTATCAATCAGGACTGCGTGTATAAACCCAGGCCATAGAATACAACATTATACTAACTTTTTTTTTTTTTTTTTTATTAAACTTGTTATGGTAGACCTTTCTGTAATAGGGGATTTCATGAATTAAGCAGTTCATTTTGAAGTCATGCTCTTACTGTTCGTTAAGAAGCCTGTAGAATTTGTTACCCTAAACCTGTCATCCTCATTCTAATTCTGATTAATATCCCATCTCTAATTCAGTCTTCATTCACATCTCTGGAGCAAATGCAACTTATATTATGTGTTCAGAGTTCAAGAGTACGCTGTGATCAGTTCATGACTGCATATTTTATCCATGATCACGTTCATATTCAGAAAACAAAACTTTTTTGTTTCCATTTCTCAAAAACTTACATTTTATAAGCTGTTAAATTTAGACCATATTTTCTAAAATGAAATAACACATTTAATAGTGAGTCATAAAGCTATATAAATTTTTTTTTAAAAAAAACAACAAAAACTTAGGCACACTTAGCAGTGCTTGAATTAAACTTATGGGTTCTTTATTGTTGCTTTTCAATCATTATCAGCTAAGAAATTGCATTTTGCTGTAGTTTACAGAGCATTTAATACCCATGAGACAGATTGGCTCTCATGAACTGGGGTCGATTCTTTAACGTACCCCACTCGTAAATATGGGTATCTGTACTAACGGGGGGGGGGGGGGGGGGGGGGGGGGGGGGTTTCTGGTGGCAAAAGCTGTGTCAACATGGCCCAAATAGCACCATGAATGAGAAAAAAACAGGCATTAATTGGGCCAGTTTACATCATACTTATTCTTAAAATAAATTTGTAAAAAAGTATTTCTGAAGCACAGCACTGGTTTATAACAACCTCAAAAATGTCGTTCCACTAAGTTTAATTTTATAGTAATAAAGTGGTTAATGTTACGGTTGTCATTTTCACTGAATCTTTTGTGTTTTTATAGTGGGTAAAGGCAGGCTTTAATGCTAACCGAATTGCTCTGCTGCCATTTCACAGTTGCATAATGTAACTACTGCTGCATTAAACAAATATTGGTGCAACATCATTATAAAAAAAAAAAACTAGAGCAGCAGCTAGGGACCTTAGACTATTTAGTTCAGATCATTGAAAAAAAAAAAAAAAAGTAATGTAAAAATCATGTATTGCATGGGCTTTTACCAAAAGACCAGGGTGGGATCAAGAATGTAGTTTCTCTTTATTTTACAGGTCTCCATCCCCAGAACATTATAAATACTTACATCTTGAGTAGGGTTGATTACATTTCATCTGCTTTCCACAAAGAATGACACTTTGTATCAAATATAAACTGTTAAATAAGCACCACAAAGGTCTTCTGAAGGTCGAAAGTAAAATATGTAGCAAAGTTACCCAGATAATCACGCAATATAAAAATCAAGGGGGTGGAGTCGTGCTTTCATAAAGTAGAAATATGTAGCAAAGTTTACCCAGATAATCACGAATAAAATACAAGTGGCGTTTGCTTTCATCTAGGCAAATGTGTTAACACCAGCTTAGAAGTTTTTGCCAAAATAATACCAACACTAGACAAAAGTATGTTAGAAAAAGAAATCCATGGATTTTATAAATAACATTGCCTAATAATGCATTTCCATATAAATGCATATTTAAGCAGTATAACATTTTAAAATGGTAATTAGCATCATGAATGAGAAAAAAGTCATGATTGAGAAACGAACAGGCAGTAGAAGAATAAAGAGATACGTTGGCTTCTTATTCGCCAGCTTCTTATTTGCATCCCGCAAATGTGACACAAATTAAATACGTAACTGGGGTATTTTGGGGCTTAAATAAAGCACAGAATATCAGATAAATGATGAGGTTCTTTATATTTGGATACAGAATTGCTCTGCTGCCATTTCACAGTTGCATAATGTAACTACTGCTGCATTAAACAAATATTGGTGCAACATCATTATAAAAAAAAAAAACTAGAGCAGCAGCTAGGGACCTTAGACTATTTAGTTCAGAAAAATGAAAAAAAATATAAAAAAAAAAAATGCGTAATGTATTGCATGGGCTTTACATTAAGAGCCAGGGGTAAGAATGTGCTGTTTAAGATTACTTTTTTTGAAAATGTGGTTTCCATGTGCAGAGAACTGGTACACAAGTTTTTAAGCTGCTGTAATAAAGCAAAATTCCTCGAGCCTGGCTGGTTAATAATGTGTTTTTACTGCTTTGCCCACATTGTTTTTCAAATGTCATTAGTAGTGAATACTGTTTCAACTAAAATATCTTACAAACAGAGAACTATATATATTATATTCATACGATATTTATGCTCTTTAATTATATAAGCATATGTAAACACCCCCCACTCCCTAATACCCGTACTGACACGGAATCACTTCGATTCAGGACATTACCGTTTTAAGGCGTTTTTTTTTCTTTTAGGAAATTACAGTAACTTATACAAGTTGTTATGTAGAATATCCATATAGTTCCATATAAGACATATATATATATAGATATATATATATATATATATATTATATATATAATTAACCCAATATTCGGCAAGTACAGCATTAGCGTGGGTCAGTGATGCTGCCTCTCTAAATAGCTGCCTCTACTACCCTGGCTTAGAAACCCTGCCTGCCCAGACGTCTGACCGCTGCTGAGGAAGCATTCAACACCACGCTTGGGCAAATACGGTAGTGGCCGCTTGAAAGGGAGGTGGCGGATACTGGTGAAATGGACTGAAGTGCCGCATTCGCTCATTTCCAAAATTGGCACTGTCTGCTGTGAGACTGACGGGGAAGGTTACCAGTGTTGCTAAGTCTTACGAGAAAAAAAAAAAAAAAAAAAAAAAACGACACTGCCTTTTAAAACAAGCGAACTCGTTCATGTTAGAGTATAGGTGTTTATGAAAGTTCCGACCAGCGACTCTCAAAAACCCAATTCTGCTTATTATAAGCGGACTTGGCAACCGTGAAGGTTACCTCAGCCGCTAGTTTCAATTGGACAGGAGCGATCTGAGGAGTCTCGTGCCGTCAGAGATTCTCTCCTTTCTTTTAAGTTGTGTTGGATTTACTGATGTGTTAAATATTAAAGATGCAAACAAATAAATCACAGTCAATACGTTCATTTGCAATTTTATTTGGTCAGTTCTGAGAGAGCATCAACAACCTGTTGGATGTTGTTGCACTGTTTTGTGCGATCGAGCTGGCTCATGACATCCACAAAAGGACGGGAATTAATTCAGTTATACATTTAAACAGCAAGGGTATTATCAATCAGCTGCATTAATACTACATCACGGACATAACACAGTTCATGGTAAGTGGTTTTACACAGAACTGTAAACACACAAGAGATACACAACATGACAGACCAGGCACAGCAAAACATAATAATAACAAAAAATCCGCCCGCATTATCATTAAGGTGAACTACACCACTGCTAACCATAAAATCGTCCATTAGCCACTACTTTCTGTTTCGTCATTTACACAAGTAAATGTGATTTACACTATCCCTCTCTCTGGCCATTTATTTAGGCCACAAACCTGATTTACCAGAATAATTCTCCAAAAAGTGCACACGGGTCACCTTTTCACATGTAAATTGACCCGCATGGAAACCCCATGAATATCACCAAGAAAAAAAAAAACACATCAAAAGATACATATCAAAGAATGAGAATGTTTTTATTGGACAGCATGGTTAAAAGGAGCAACAACACATTGTTAACATATACAGTGGCTCTCAAAAGTATTCACCCCCCCCCCCCCCCCCCCCCCCCCCCCCCCCCCTACAAATTGTTCTAAATTAATTACAAATACAAAACAGAAAATAATTGATTTCATAAGTATTCACCCCCTTGAGTCAATATTTGGTAGAGGCACCTTTGGTAGCAATTACAGCCATGAGTCTATTTGGATAAGTCTCTACCATCTTTGCACATCTGGACACTGCATTTTTTTCCCATTCTTCTTTGCAAAATTGCTCAAGCTCTGTCAAGTTGGATGGGGACCTTTGGTGAACAGCGATTTTCAACTCTTTGTATGTATATGTCTTGTCCATTAAAACCTGTTTAAACTGACATAAAAGGCTACTACATTACGTTAAATCACTTATGTTGTCTAGTGAGATTCCACCTTAAGAACACTTCATATTAGGCTTGTAATGATAATGATAATAATCAAATTATCTATGGATTGGGACCCAATATAACAAATCTATAATATTTTAATGAAATCGAATATTGCATGAAATTAAAAATGTGTCTTGTATATATTAACTTACTGTCAAGAATGTAATCTGTGTTGTTGCTTCCAAAAGTCACTGAGAATATGCATCTGTGAACAAATATAGGATGATGATGCAGAGATCAAGAGTAACCTGCTTTGTTAATGTATTTTTTACATATTATTTTGTTTTAAACCAGTCCCAACTGTAGCTGTCTGTCTGGAGCAAAACTAATAATATTTAACATTACTATGTTGTCACATGCTGCTGTTTCAGAATGTATTTATTTATTTATCTTACCTTTTTGTTTTGAATTAATGCACTATCTGCAACCTTTTTCATTTTTATTTGCTGTCTGAGTATAAACGCCGCTGGATCATAGCTTGACGTATGTGATCCAATAAAACACTGCAGGTTGTACAAAATAGTTTTCTACCTGTAGAAAGCAAAAAATGTAGAAAATATTGTATACGATCCACTGCAGTAATTATTGTAGATTTTTTTAATTAATTATGGACTCTCACTTAACAATACCAATTGAGATCTCCTAGGATACTAAACCCACCACGGATACCCATATCTACCAATCAGTGAAGACAATGCAGAGTGGTTATTGGCTGCTGTTCAGTGTCAATCAATAAATCCTGTCTAGTTTTCTTTTTGAAATTGATACAAGCTTATAATCACTTCAGAAACCTGGACCAATACACATAAACATCAGAAACCTGCACCAATACACATAACTTTTAAGTGCAGGGTAAAAGTACACAAAATAAACAGTTTTCACGGTGAAGAATGAATTTCACAGTCCATGTCACGTTTTTCAAGGCCGCAAAATAGGTAGGACTTGATATAAGCGAATCCACATGGACGAAAAGTTGAGATGTGTTAAATCAATTAATAACAAATCCACATAACGTATGAAAGAGAAATTATACATATTCAAGTATGGAGGTGCAAAATAAAATGATCAATCAGAGATTGTGTCGCTGTGGAAAGTTCAGCTGCAGGAAAGGGTAGGCTACCTCTAATGTACTGTTTGGAAAAATGATGTTATAGTTATATTCACTAAAGGTAATGCAAATCTAAGTGTAAGTGGCTATGCAAAGTTATGTACAGTTTTGATTAAAATATGACAGCAAAAAGTGAAATTGATATCTGCAGCCATGGCACTGGCAGAGACTATGCATTAGCTAGAAGCTGGGCTATGTAATTCAAAAATTGTAATCCCAACAGCAAAAAAAAAAAAAAAAATACTAATAATTGAGCATTATTTCCATGTGAATAGCCATAGCATTAACATAACATGGGATTTTTTTTTTTAAAGAATATTAACTCTAACGATTAATAATCGTCGTTAGAATTTGCATGGTAATCGATGTCAACGTCAGGGTTCAAATTACAACACTACTTCTTATCTTACAATTATGCATCATAGATTTAAAAAACTATGCAGTGTGGCAGGGCAGGGGCCCTGCAAGTGTAAATATGTGTGTTTTGTGGCAGGGAAAGGGTTAAAGCCTCCCTGCCAGCTTAAAATTATTTAATTTGTATTCATTGTTTAATTGTTAATTGGTAATTGTTTAATTGTTTTGGCAGTCAGCATCATTATTATTAAATTAGAGCCAGTTGCCTATATCTGTTTTTCTGGGGCATATAAACCCCAGAGTTAGTTCATTCCTAACTCACTCCTCAAAAAGCAAGGAAATTATTTGCAAAAAACTACGTTATTGCAGCTGTTAGGGTTGAACTCATTGCCACAAAAGCAAAGAAATGTGGCGTTAGGGTTTCTAACCCTAACTCGCTATTCCCACCCCCACACAAGCAGTCAAAGGAGCCAGACAACACAAGCAACCACAAACTGCTGTCATCAGGTAACACATAGAACATGCAACTCTTTCCAGATGACACAAGAGACGTCCATCATGGTCTAGCAGTGCTGTAGCAATGGATTTACATGTACACTTTTGTACCTTATCCATGACCCTAGAAATGAGGGTTACTCGCATGTAACCATATTTCTAAGAGTGGTATATGATGCACATTAAACAACTCATGCCCTCCCCTGGCATATGGCACACCGACTCTTGCTTCCAGAATGTAAGATCTGATGTTACAGGCCTGTACCAAGGAGGATACCACCCGGTTGGGTAGGAGGGGCAAGCTTAAAGACCTTCTGCTCAGAATTAAAGGGAAAAAGAATATTATCTGCATGTCATTCAAGCCTTACCGAAGCAACTGATCTACCAGTGCTACGCTTTCAAATTGAAGAGATTTTTCATTTGGTGTCAGGGCACACAGCTAGACCCCCTGTCCTGCCCGGTGCAGAGAATCCTGGATTACCTCCGACCCCTCCTAGTCGGGCCGACGTTGACGACCCTCAAAGTGCACTTGGCAGCCATCTCTTCAAACAAGGAATGAGCTGCCTATAGTTATATTTTTGTAAAATTGAAGAATTGATCCCTTCTCAACAAAGGACTCTCGTTTGTTCTGATGGCTTCTACTAATCCCTTTCACCTAAACGTAGAACTGTTAAAGTTTTTTTGTACTTTGGAACTAAAGAATTTCTTTGAAAAACACTGACCTAGTGTATCTACTTCTAGACCCTATACACCATTTAGAATTAAAAGCAAATTTTGTCCACCTACTAACAGTGATTGCTACATTTTGTAAACTTGTTGAGAAAGATGTTGTTTTACTTCACAAGCAGAATTACAATGTATCTAACAATTGCAGTAAAGATGAACGTGTTGCTCTTCAAAGTATTAAGCAGGATGATAATCTTGTAAAACCAGCAGATAAGGGTGGGGGACACGTCTTAATCCCTAGACAACTGTATGAAACTATTGAAATGACAACTCTGATACTGATGTTTAAAGGAAACTTATTGGTGATCCCACTATGAGCTTTAAATCTGAGACTGATACTTTTTTACAATCTGCATTTCAATCAGGCTTTATATCTGATGACTTACTTAATTATTTGAAGAGCAATTACCCTATACAACCTGTATTATATTTGCTACCTAAAATGCACAAAACACTGGTCAATCCACCTGGACATCCAATAGTCCCCTTGTATAGGCTCACTTACTGAATCTTATCTAACTATGTTGACCATTTTCTTAGACCACTTGTATTAGTTATCCTTGTATATTAGGGGCACATGCGATTGTATTGACCAACTTTCAAATATAACATTGGACATTCAGAATATAATTTTAGCCACACTTGATATTGTTAGTTTATACACTAATATTCCACATGCAGATGGTTTACAGGCATTAAGATTTTATCTAGATCAGAGAGCTAATGCACTATAGATTTCCTATTGGATATGACACAGATTGTTCTTACTAAAAATGTCTTTTTATATTAGCAAAATTTTTTCCTACAGATACAGGGCACAGCTATGGGTGTTTCATTTGCCCCAGATTATGGCAACCTTTTCATGGGGTTTCTAGAACAGCATTACATTTACACAGAAAACCCTCTCTTAATTACTTTACATTGTGGAAGCATGTGACGGAGAGCGAATGAATCCGAATCAAAAATCTCCCTCTCGACCAGTGAGGGCACTGTACAACAGGAGCTGCGGGCTTCCTACTGAATGGTCGGGCAGTTCATCTCAGGGACAGTCGGGAGCCGGCCATTCAGGAAGAGGGCGGCGTTACGGTACCTGGAGTCATCGCCCTAGTACGGTGAGCGAAGTTTCAGTCATGAATTGGAGGAGACGTGATTGAACTAGCTATCGGAGGGGGCGGGGCTTAGGGTACTTTAGGGGGACGTGACGCCGTAATCGGCTCCTTTGTTGTGGTTAATGGGAGGAGGCAAGGACGGAATCTTGAATGAAGTGTGGGTTCATTGAGGAGTATTGTGTTTGTTTTGCCAGACGGTTGATACGAAGCTGGAGCTGCAGCAAGAAGCCCGGACTTGAACGCACACGAGCACCAGCACTCAGAGCACCCAGTTTGGAGACGTGTTTTTGTGTTTATTATTTCGGGACTGCAACCCCTTTGTTTTGTAGCTGGTAATACCCATTGCTGAGTAGAACCAGCTTTATTATTTTGGGTCCAGTTTTCACTGGCAATACCCATTGCTGGGTAGAGCCAGCTTTATTATTTGAAACCCGGTTTAAAAAGGGCATTAAAAGAAACCTGACCGGTAGACTTCGTGTTTGTCCTTTGTTGGAGCACCTCAACTCATCTATATACCGGAGCACTACAAACCACTTTGCCACAATTGGTGTCAGAAACGGGAGCCATGGACATGGCTGCGCTAACCACGCTGCTACAGGCACTGGAGCACAGACGGGAGACGGAGGATAGACAGAGGGAGGAGAGATTCACGGTGCTGATCGAGAGGGTCGGTCTTGGAAACGCACCCCGAACTCCAGCAGTACCCGTGATGGCACCTCTTAATACACGGGCGCAAAAGATGACTGCGGAGGATGACCCGGAGGCGTACTTGGTTGCCTTCGAGCGGTTGGCCACCACTGCGTCATGGCCGAAGGAATACTGGGCCAGCCAGCTGGGTCCCTGTCTGATCGGGGAGGCTCAGGCAGCATATCAGGCCATGACCAATGAGGAGGCTAGCCAGTACGACCTGGTCAAACAGGCCATCCTCCGACGCCTCAATATCACAGGGGAGAGACACATCGGCTGCGGTTCCGGGAGTATCGGAGGCCACGGGAGACCCGCCCCAGGGTGGTCGCGCAAAAACTTTGTGACCACATGGTGCACTGGCTCAACCCGGCAGAAAAAACGGGTCAGCAAATGGGGGAAGCCATCGTCCTGGAGCAGTTCTGCCATGTGGTCGGCGCCGAGACCCAGGGATGGATACGGCGCCACAATCCGACCACCTTGGAGGCCGCCGTCAGACTTGCGGAGGATTATGAGGACTCCCTGGTCTCCGTAAAGACCGGACTACTGACCCCTCTCAGCGCGCCCATCACCCGCGGATCAGTGCCCTCGTCTCTCCAGTTGGGAACCAGACCTCCCAGATCACCAGCCTCCGGCCCACCTCCCTATGGGCCGATTTACCCACCTCCCTACCAGCAGGAGACAGCGGTTAACCCCAGTGCCTTCTGCCCCGATTGTCTGTTTCAGGTGTCATGAGCCTGGACACATCGCCCGCTTGTGCCCCGCGGCAATGGAGTGCAACGTGGCGACCTGTTATCTGGCATCTGAGGCAGGTAAGGTACGGGGAAAGGGTCGGGAGGGGCCTTGTATTATTGATGTAGTGGTTGGTAATGTGAGTACCTATGCTTTAGTGGACTCAGCGTGTGCACAGACCTTAATTCAAACGTCTCTCTTAGGCGGTATGTTGTGGCACCCACAAGGCAAGGTGGCGATCTCCTGTATCCATGGAGACACGGCGACATATCCCACCCTAAAAGCATACGTGTCGATAGGCTCGACACAACGCCACCTCATAGTGGGGGTGGTGGAAAGGCTGCCGCATCCCCTAATCCTGGGTCGGGACTGGCCACAGTATCGACAATTGCTCCAAAAGGCAGTCCCAACCACACACGTAACCGTGGCAGACAGAGCAGGGGAAACGATTGGTGATATTTTTCCCCTGCAAGCCGACCTGTTTAATTCTCTTTTTCGTCCTAGGAAAACAAAGAGAGAGAGACGGATCGAAAAATGGGAAGGTGCATCTCTAAAACGAGGCTGGGGACTGGTGGGAGATAGCGCAGATGGTATCAAACGCCACTCAAAGGGAGTCGGTACGCAGTGTGACCGAGGGGGCGAGGTTACTGGGCCATCCAGGGCAGATGCTACTTCAGCCCCTCTCAATGTACCGGACATGTGGGGCTCAAGCGCGGACCTAGTGTGGGACCAGAAAAACGACCCCACACTAGTGCACGCTTGGGAACAGGTCCGGTCTATTGAAGGTAAGGACGTTGAAGGCGCTGGGGCACTGGTATATCCGCACTTCATTATCAAGGGGCAATTACTGTATAGGGTAAACCCTTCCACGGGCACAGGACAGCCTGTAACGCAATTGATGGTTCCCCCGTCGTGTCGGCCTGAAGTCATGAGGCTGGCGCATGACATCCCCTTTGCAGGACACTTGGGAGCCGACAAGATGAGGGAACGCATATTGGCTCGATTTTATTGGATAGGACTTCATAATGAAGTGTTGAAATATGTAGCCACATGCCCAGACTGCCAACGAATAGCGCCGGGTCGAGTGAGCCCCGCTCCTTTGGTCCCACTGCCAATTATTTCCACTCCCTTTGAGCGCATTGCAATGGACATAGTTGGCCCTTTGCTACCTTCTGACTCTGGGTATACGCATATATTAGTAGTGGTGGATTATGCAACGCGATACCCAGAGGCAGTTCCATTGAGGTCCACTAGTGCAGCTGCAATAGCCAAAGAACTAGTGCAGATTATGTCGAGAGTAGGGATCCCCAAAGAAATACTGACTGACCATGGGACTAACTTTCTGTCTCAAACGCTACAGCAGGTGTATAAAATATTAAAAATACGTCCCATCAGGACGTCCATTTATCACCCACAATCGGACGGTTTGGTGGAACGTTTTAATCAAACATTAAAACAGATGCTGAGACGATTTGTGAATCAAGAGCAAAAACATTGGGCATCGCTTCTTCCCTACCTCCTTTTTGCAGTGAGAGAGGTGCCGCAGAGTTCAACAGGGTTCTCCCCCTTTGAGCTCCTGTACGGCCGACAGCCTCGCGGCATCCTCGATCTGTTGAGAGAGGGGTGGGAGGAGCACAAAGGCTCGTCCAAAAATGTAGTGCAGCATGTGCTCCTACTCCGTGATCGCCTGGATTTGGTCGGTCGTTTGGCCCAGGACAATCTAAAATCAGCACAGCACCGACAACAGCAGCATTACAACAAAAATGCACTGATTCGGACCTTTCGGCCAGGAGACAAGGTAATGCTGCTTCTTCCCACATCAGAATCGAAACTATATGCTAAATGGCAGGGGCCATATGAGGTGATTCGGGCTATAGGGAAAGTGAATTATGAAATTAGACAGCCCGATCGCCGTAATGAACGTGAAATTTATCATGTCAATTTATTAAAGCCCTGGCAGGCAAGGGATGCCTTATTTATAGCCCCAGGTGAGGTAGAGGATGATTTTGGACCCTGTATAGAGGTTCCTAGCATACAGAACATTCCGATGGGGGAACAGTTACTCCCAGATCAGCAGAGAGATCTGCGTAGGTTAATTGAGGAGTTCAGGGATGTTTTTTCTGATGTGCCCGGCAGAACTAATCTCGTTGAATATGACATTATCTCTCCCCCAGGTGTCACGGTTCGAGAGAGACCTTACCGGATCCCAGAAAGTTGACGAAGTGGCGTTCGCAAAGAGGTGCGGGCGATGCTCGAGCTTGGGGTGATTGAGCCTTCCAGGAGCGAGTGGTGCAGTCCGATTGTGATAGTCGCCAAAAAGGACGGCACCAACCGCTTCTGCGTTGATTTCCGCAAGGTGAACGCTATTGCCAAGTTCGATGCATATCCCATGCCTCGGGTCAACGAGCTTCTAGACAGACTGGGAACGGCGAGGTTCATCTCGACTTTGGACCTGACGAAGGGATACTGGCAGATCCCATTAACCCGCAGATCACTCGAGAAAACGGCATTTTCTACCCCTGATGGTTTGTTTCATTTCACAACCATGCCGTTTGGGCTACATGGTGTGCCTGCTGCCTTTCAGAGACTAATGGACCAGGTTTTACGCCCACATCATGAATATGCAGCAGCGTATATTGATGATGTGGTGATTTACAGCTCCACCTGGCGGGAGCATTTGGCTAGGGTCGCAGCCGTCTTGCAGTCTCTGAGGGTAGCCCGGCTGACAGCTAACTTGGGTAAATGTGCCTTTGCCAAAGAAGAAACACAATATTTGGGATTTATTATGGGACATGGGCAGGTGAAACCCGTCGCCACCAAAGTCCAGGCTTTGATGGACCCGACAATCCCGAAAACCAAGTCCCAGGTGAGGTCTCTCTTGGGGTTGGCCGGTTATTACCGTCGATTCATCCCCGAGTACGCCACAGTGGTAAACCCTCTAGTGAACCTCACTAAAAAGAGCGCACCAAATTCAATTAAATGGACAGGGGAATGTCAGGGGGCCTTTGATACCATTAAGCAATGACTCTGCCGAGCCCCCGCCCTGATCACACCAGATTTTGATAAGGAATTCCTCCTCCACACCTCCACTTCTGATGTTGGTCTGGAGGCGGTCTTGTCCCGGCAGGTCGACGGAGTAGAACACCCCACCCTCTACATAAGCAAGAAAATGCTCCCTCGGGAGCGCAACTACTCCGTCATAGAAAAGGAATGTCTGGCCATTAAATGGGCCACTCAGACCTTACGCTATTACCTCTTGGGTCATTCATTCAATCTCGTCACTGACCACGCCCCACTCAGATGGTTAAGCATGATGAAGGATAGCAATGCCCGGATAACTCGGTGGTATCTGGCGCTGCAACCCTTCATGTATTTCATGACACACCGTGCAGGGAAAGATCATCAAAATGCGGATTACTTTTCCCGGGAGGGGGATATAATGGGTAAGGTAGATTCAGCCAAGTGTTCCTTCGGCTCCACTCTGAGCGGTGGGATATATGACGGAGAGCGAATGAATCCGAATCAAAAATCTCCCTCTCGACCAGTGAGGGCACTGTACAACAGGAGCTGCGGGCTTCCTACTGAATGGTTGGGCAGTTCATCCCAGGGACAGTCGGGAGCCGGCCATTCAGGAAGAGGGTGGCGTTACGGTACCTGGAGTCATCGCCCTAGTACGGTGAGCGAAGTTTCAGTCATGAATTGGAGGAGACGTGATTGAACTAGCTATCGGAGGGGGCGGGGCTTAGGGTACTTTAGGGGGACGTGACGCCATAATCGGCTCCTTTGTTGTGGTTAATGGGAGGAGGCAAGGACGGAATCTTGAATGAAGTGTGGGTTCATTGAGGAGTATTGTGTTTGTTTTGCCAGACGGCTGATACGAAGCTGGAGCTGCAGCAAGAAGCCCGGACTTGAACGCACACGAGCACCAGCACTCGGAGCACCGCACCTGCACCAGAGCACCCAGTTTGGAGACGTGTTTTTGTGTTTATTATTTCGGGACTGCAACCCCTTTGTTTTGTAGCTGGTAATACCCATTGCTGGGTAGAGCCAGCTTTATTATTTGAAACCTGGTTTAAAAAGGGCATTAAAAGAAACCTGACCGGTAGACTTCGTGTTTGTCCTTTGTTGGAGCACCTCAACTCACCTATACACCGGAGCACTACAAACCACTTTGCCACAAAGCACTACACTGGTGACATCTTTATCATCTGGACTGGTACGTCTATCGAGTTGGAAGCCTTTGTTAACCATCTTAATGGCTTGATTCCTTCCATTAAATTTAATTTAGAATAAAATACCAGTACCGTCAATTAGTTAGATACACAAGTCCTTTTTACTGAGGAAAATTTATTTACTACTCTGTATACAAAACCGACTGATAAAAATAGCATGCTTAAAGTTTTTATTTTGTACCCCTTAAACTGAGACTTCCACAAAGTCAAGTTCTTAAGACTTAAGACAGCGGATCTGTTCAAGTCCTAGAGATTTGGAATTTGAGGTACAGAAGATCAATCAATTTCTATCTAGAAACTATCCAAGAGCCTGGTTAGATAAAGCTTTCTCCCAGGTTCGATGCAACTATTAATCAGCTCCCTCATCTAGCTAAAAAAGATAACGAACACTCTGTCATATGTTGCACTGCTTATACTACGCAAAGTCTGGAAATTAGAATAGAATTAGGAAGTATTGGCATGTTCTGTCTCCAGATACTGTTGGCAGTAGGATTTTTAACAAATTACTGTTTACTCATTACAGAGGGAGAAACCTGAGAGCAAATTTAGTCAGGTCTGATTCTATTAAATGTTCAAGAACTGAAAAAATCAACTGGTTTCTTTCTTTGTCTTAACTGTGCTGCCTGTGATAATGCGGTTAAAACCAATAATTTCACAAGCAACACAACACAGAATAAGTACAGTATTTACAGGCTATTTATTACCTGTGCCTCGACTAATGTCATTTATTTGATTTCCTGTCCTTGCCATTTACAGTACATTGTAAAAACCACTAGACAGTGAAGATTGCGCATTAATGAACACAAGAGCTCAATCCTGAGAAAAGACATTGATTCACCAATAGCTAGAAACTTTTCAATGTCATTCTTATATTTTGTGGCTACCAACAATTATTCCAAGCACGTAGGGATGGAAATCTTAACCAAAAATTGTTACAGTGTAAATCTCAATGGATATTTTATTTATGCAAGGTACAACCGAACGGATTGAATGAAGAACTTGCATTATCATGTTTTCTATATACTACTGTGTTGTTATATTTGTTTGAATTCCTGTAGACCCTAATAAGCTTTTTTCTTTTCTTTTCTTTTTAACTTTGATATAGTCAAAACTGTGTAATTGATCTAATTTAATCATGAGCTATGAATATTGAATATATATTGAAGATGGTGACAATGCGCTGGAACAATGTAATTAACTAACTTTTTGAATATGACTTTATTGCAATGTAGTTGTCCTGTTAGCTGTGAACATGCTGTCTGTCTTTGTACTGCTTGGTTGTCCTTGCTCGATCAATCCGAAGCATCAACCTCCAAGTCTCTGGTTCCATCTCCATTCGACGAGGCCTCCACTCTTCAAGCCACCCAGTCCGGGTTGGATTCCCCCAGTATCATCCTTAAGTCCCCCATTCATGCCAGCTCCATCTCTAACGGGGACATACTCCAAGCCCTGCAAACAATGCAAGCTTCCATCTCCGGGTTGGAGAATTGACTCTCTCACCTTGAACGCCATCCTGTACCTCTCTGTCTCTCTGCATCGGCTTTCCTCACCACTCCATCTCAAATTTCCAGCTGCGGCTCCCTGTTCAAGGCTACTGAATTCCGGCCCTGTTTTTAATCTTTCTACAGCAGCATCCAGCTCTGATTCCCACAACCCATCTTCTTTGCTGCCCAGACCAGCCTTAGTCGCCATCAAACTCTGTACTTAAATTGAAGAAGGTATGGACATAAATCTAGTTCTTTTGCTTTTCTGTTCCCTCGAGGTGCATGATAACAGAGTGTTAGACTGTGGGGAAGTATCCATTGTTTTGAAATCCAAAGACCCTCGGTTGTTCAAAAAACGTACTTTGGCAGTTTGTTACTGCATTTAGTCTGTAGAGAGACATTCTCTGTGATGCATTTCCCATGCGCAGTCAGGAGCTGGACGTCTCTCTTAGTCTTGTAACCAATTTGTCCTTAAGATACTAAGGTTCAGCTTTTTATGACTATCACATATCTTTTTCAGCTAAGGCCGCTACAATTCTGGAGCAATTTAATATCAGGGTTAACTGGGGCATTTTAGACAATTAGCTGTTTTATCACCACTTTGCTAGCCTGAACGTTTTCACTTGTATGGTTTGCAGCTCCAGTTTTCACAGAACTAATCTCTACCCCCTTTCAGCCCAGTCCGCTTTAAACCAGCAAATGCAATCGCATGTTTCGCCAGAAGGTCCAAGCTGCAGTTCCTTCCAACCTCAGTTCTCAGTTAATTTATCTCACCCATCTCATGGTCCTCATAATCCTTCTCTGCTCATTCACCTAGCCCAATCTAACGACAAACGAGGGAGGCAGGTTCTCTTTTCTGGCGGGAGACAAAGACGTCTGTTTCCAGCATTAACGACCTAATTCCCCCAGATCATTTTTCTTTACACTATACCAGGATCAAAACAGCAGGTCAAGGGGCCTGGCTCTCCAAGGCTGATATCACAGATGCATCCAAAGTCATGCACATTAATCCTTCTCAATGACATCTCTTTGGAGTTCAATAGAAACAACAATTCTGTTTCTCAGTTCACCTCACGTTCGGTTGTAGGAGCAGTCCTCACATCTTCAATTCATTATCTGAGGACTTTAAGGATCAGACCCCTGCTTGTTCTATTATTATTTTAAGAACTGCATTTTCAAAACTCGTTTAGTTCCTCTAACAGATGAGAAAACCTTGGGACCTACCACCTGCCTGGAATTCCTCAGGATTAAACTGGACTCCAAATGGAAGCACTTCTCCCCCAAGACAAATTGCATTGAATTTCAGACGTCTTAAAATACTTTCAGGACAGAAAATCCCATACTAAACGCAAACTCCTCTCTCTACAGGGTCATCTTAATTTTGCTGCAAGGATCATTCCACAAGGACCTTTATTTGTTTCTTTTCTTTTAAAACTTGCATCTTCAGTAGTCAAACTGCAATACAATGTTAACATCAAAGCAGGGTGCCGGGCCAATATCAAACTATGGTCCCTCCTCCTCTCCAACTGGAATGGCATTTCCCTATTTTACAATGACATGCCTACTCCTGCAGACTCTCTCAGTCTCTACAGTATACCAATGCTGCCCCCTCTCAGGGTTTTGGTGGTATCTCAGTTTCCATGTGGTTCTGTGGGAATTGGCCCCCCGAGTTCTCATCATTATCTTCCACAGAGCAATCTTCAGAACCGCATCCATATACAGAATTCAAGGACCTCATACTGTACTAAATCAAGCATTTCCCAACATCCAGATCTCTGAATCCGCAGTTAATCTCATGAAACAATCAGTCTCACAAAACACTAGAGCTGCTTATAACACAGGGTGGCAGTCTTGCTCCATGTCACATTCATGCCTTACTTATGAATCTTCCATCATAGAATTCATTACTTACTGTTTTTTAAATCGCAATCTCTCCCTTTCCACCATATGCCGACACTTGTTAGGACTACAGTTTCACTCTTGCATGCTCGGAATCAATTAGGTCGCCTCGTTTTTTGTGGGGGAAGGTGGCCTGAGTGTCACTTGTCCTGCCGCTGACATCCACATCCATCATATATACATATCATGCATGTCAGTATTGGGCAGTGTTTAGCTCCTTGAACCAGGCAGGACCAAAAGTAATTATCATGCTCTATTACAAAGATATCATTCTATCCTGAATCACGTCAGACCGGGCTATTGGTCAGTTGTATAATTAATTTTAAACATTATTAATGGACATTACCCACGTTCTTCAAAACACAGGTGATAGCTTACTTTGCAATTGGCGGCAGCCTTATTTATTTTGGGGGAATGTGGCCCCAAGTGTTACTTGTCCTGCCCACTGGCCGAGTCATTCTTAATCACTGTATTGCATTTATCTTAGCTCGGCCAGCATAGAGGCGGTGTGGAAGGGTGGTGGGTAATTCACTGACACAGGAGACAGACAGGTGGATTTGGCAACATCACACAGGTGCCCAGTTTTATTTTGGGGTGCTCTTTTTCTTTTAGCCCGCAGACGGCGCTGTTGGTCCGTAGTCTGCTTACCAACAATGGTAAACAGAACCACGGGAATACCAAGTGAAGATACACAATACCGACGCACTTGCAGGTGCTTCGAAACAAAAACAGGGAAAATAAAACAGTAACAAAACTACAAAGAAAAGGTGCTGCACTTGACAGCTATATCCTGGTCGCCGCTACCCGTTACAATACTCCGGGGTCTGCCCAAGGGTTCCTCGCTCTCACTGTCTCGCTGTGAAACTCTGTTTCTTTTTCTCCCGGCTAATTCCACTATGTAACACAATTTTTGTTCCTGGGTTGTAAGTGTTATTTCCTAATTGCTTATGCCTCAAAAGTATAGAAAATGGCTATTATTCCCCACAAATTCCCCAGGACAGTGATATTTCAAAATGGGCAAATGTGTGTCTTTTCATTCACATAAAGTCAGAAAAAAACAACATATGAATCCAAATTAACATGCATTTATACTAAAGTAATACAAAAATGACCACAAAAGATTTAGAAGTGAGTAGTTTTTGGAGATTTACAATTATACTGTATTTACAGTATAATTGTAAATCTCGAAAAACTACTCACTTCTAAATCTTTTGTAGTCATCTTTCCCATTGGAAATAATGATATTTTGAAATATCACTGTCCTGATCACAAAAGCAAAGTTTGTGGGGAATAACAGCCATTTTCTATACTTTTGAGGCATAAGCAATTAGGAAATAATACTTACTACCCAGGAACAAAAAAAAAAAAAAAAAAATTGTTACACAGTGTTCTCGGTCCTGGACCAGATCTTCCGCACTCTCGGTGCGTCTAAATGGGCAGACCTGAGGAAACAACAGAGCGTTAACTTATAGGGCTAACAATCTCCCCAAGACTCGCCTCTCAGTCATTCAGAGAGGGGGAAAGTCTACATACCCACTTTCCCACCTCCCCGTGTCACTACCATGACTCACAGGCGGTTGTTGGACGACTGCCGCCCTCTTCCTGCAGCACTGTGAACACGCCAGCAGAGTCAGCACAGATCTCCCCCTGCTACAGGCGGCTATCGAGCACCAATGGATAAGGCCATGGGCCAAATTGTAATGTATAAGTATTATGTATCTGTTGGCTATCATGTTCATGTCGGACATAACAGTTTGTCAATTGTTCATGTGCCATCAGGCATATCTTTCACAACCAATAAATTGTAATTTTCTACTACTAAGTGGATGTTTTCTTTCTGAATTTACAAGTCTTTCACAACTTTAACAGGAACAGATTGCTTGGCCACATTCCCTGATATACCTTCAGTCACACCCATGTGGTAGTGCAATCAAATCTCCTCCAATCCATGACTGACACATCGCCTACCGCAAGTTGCTGTGTGGTTGGGCAAAAGGAAGCCCAGCACATAAATAGGGGGTAGAGCAAAGCCCTGCTGATAAAATGCATTTGCTTATTTTGAACGGCTGTTTGCATTTTGTGTTTATTTTAAAGTACAAAGTGTTTGTGTGTTATTGTTTGGCACCATCCCACAAAACCCTGTGCAGAAGGCGACCCTCTCCCAAGTTAATTAATTACTTGTTTAATTTGTTGCTAATCAGAAGATGGTCACCAGTATAAAACCCTGCAGTTTTCCATGCTCAGGGTGGGTGTTCAGAGGGGAGAACTGTTGCAAAGTGATGAGTGGATACAGGTAAGTGCAGTGCAGAGCTGATATAAATCACACAGACAATTACGTTCAGGTGCAAGGGTGTTTACTGAAATGATTTACCAATGCCCAGAGCCTTATGGTAAACATCGGTAAATAATAAATGATGGAAGTCCAGTCTTTCTTTCACCCACACAAAACACAAAACACAGACACAGTTCCTACGGTGAGCGAATTAAGAGTTTGTGGTGAAAAGACAGTTCTCCGTGAAAAGTGAAATGCTGAAGTCCAGGTTTGATGATGGCCTGCGGCTGCAGCTCCGGATCGTGTTAGTAATCTTAATTCAGAAAACAAACAAACACAGTTTTAGCAAGACAACTGACAAACACAACACTCACGTTTAAATACTGGGGTCTCCTTTTAGATTGTATCTAATTATTTACAAAGGAACAGATTACTTTGCTACGCCCCTATTATATACCCTCCCTCATGACCCCTTAGTTAACGAGCGCATCCGCAACCAGTCCGACCGGCTTCCACCTACCCACGGAAATCAAGTGTCATGCCTTTTAGTCCAGGGTACTCTGTTCCCTTTACCTAGCTCCCTCTCAGGTCAGGAGGGAGATTTAACACCAAGTGTCATTCGATCTCTGTCACAAGAACACGAGAGACGGGAGTGGAAAAGAAATGAAAGAGAAACAAAAGTAAAACTAAAACAATTGCCACACGTGTAGGAAGCACGCTGTTTGTTTTGTTTTTGGTTTCGTGATTTGTTTGTGGACAACGTTTTTATTTTGCTCTGTCATGGAGTTGATTAAAACCCTTGAGCCTGGAAAGGTGTGGAAAATACATAAAATCAATACTTGTGTTCAGGTAGGCTCCTTGTCTAATCTGTTGTTGTAAATACCCACTGACTACGAAAACAGCACAGAGGTGTGGAAAGTGTCAGATATGGAGGCAAATCCATATTATGTTAGAGACATTAAAAGTGCCCATGGTGTGCTCAGATTAGTGTATTTAAGTGAGCAGACTGAGATGAACAAGTATGAGACTTTCCATAACTGTCTGCAGATGATTCCAAAAGATTAGTTTGAGAGTAATGAATTCCAGGAATAAACAAGCATCTCCAAGTCACCCAGATTGTTGCCAGCAAAGATAGGGCCCAAAGTTTTCTCCACTGGAAGATGTTCTGCTTATACTAAGGTTAGTTCAGGAGAGCCAGTGTTTAATTTCAATGGAAAGGAGATAATAAGAGCAACCTGCCTCAAGTGTAAACAGCCAGTAGACTGGGGATCCATGGGAAGCATAGTATGCCTGCAGTGTAGAAAGCTTACTGAGGGAGTTGCAGTACATTACAGGTGCCAACCAGAGAGAGATCATCATACCTGTGATGCAAGATACTGGATGCCTGGGACCAGCCTTGCTGTTTGAGGGAGAAGAGGAGAACAGAAAAAGATGTGGTCCCTCTTGACCTGAAGAGAAGAGCTTGCTTGCTTGCTGCTAAATAGTTTTTATCATAAAGTATAGTTGCATACCGCATTTTCTACAATTGAAAATAAACTTATGGTTTCTGGTCACTAGCACCAGTTTCCCAAAAAGATTAACTATAGCTGTCTTTTTTTCTTTTAACACCTTTATAGACTAGACAAGAGCTGGGGACTTTTACTAACTTACCATTTTCTCTGAAAAATGAACTTATACACCGTAATGGCCATCTAGGCAGTGTATTTTTATCAGTCAAAAGGTCAGGGTCTTGTTTGGTCTTGAAATGAGGAAATAAGTTGAAGGTGTTAAGTTAAGATGTATAATTAAAATGCGAAACTCATTAATTAAATGTGATAAGATTATGCTTTATAGTTTCTCAAACAAATGCATTATAATTATATTTACTTAGAGTAGTATGTGCATTTTTGCTTGAACTTGTTAAATATTTTGTAGTATGAAATTAAACATTTAGGTAAGCTTGATGGCTAGCAGACACATTGTAATCACATACTGCAAACACAGGAGGGTTGTGGTGATGTCATGAAAGGTGGGAAGGCAACTGAAAAATTGGACATAAAAACTTTAATCAAACAACTCTAAACAATACTAACTTGTTCTTTTTCCGACCTCTGATCCACAGCTGAGCTCGTGAGAATTTGAACCCAGCCTCTGTAGTGGAACCCTGATCTGAGACTGCTGGAAAAGCCTTTACCTACTGATTGACATCACCAATCCACTCGGAACCATGTATTCATTGCCTGAACTATTGATGTCTTAAATATGAGTAGAATTAATGCATGCATTCTGTAAGGCGGTTTAGTTAGATTAGTAAGCCTGACTAAAAACAGTAACTGGTTTTAATTGATTTTCCTTCGATTGTTCTTTAATACTTTTATGATATTTTTCAAACATGATAAAACATTGTTAGAAACCTAAGTCTTGCATTATTTTTGTGGTAATTTTCCTAATTAGGAACAGTTTTGGATAAAACATTGTTAAAAATGTAATGCTATCATTATTGCTTTGGATTAAACATAGTCTCTTTGAAGGAGGCTGTTATCCTAATACATGTATTGTGTCTGTTTTTGTTTCTCATAAAGTTTAGTGTATTCAATGTGTTCATTTCACTCGGGCCCAGTCCTTGAAAATGAACCACTAGGAGTACTGCTCCCTTCTGAGTTTTACCTTTCTAAGACTCGAACGTGACAGCTCTGTGAGCAGCATATTTTGTTTAAATATATTATTTATTTTAGTTTCAATAAAAACAGTGCCACAGTGCATTTTCTCATCCGAGTACCATTGTGTGTGGTTTTTGTTGCTGGCCTGATGTCACCGCCCCAGCTACCCTGTCACACGCTGTCTTCTAGTATTGTGGCTTCTCCCCCTTTTTGAAAGGCCAACTTCCGACTGCCCCTGGAATGAACTATCAAACCATCCAGTACGAGGCACACTGTTCCTGTTATGCAGCGCTCTCACAGGTCGGGAGGGAGATTGTTGATTAGGATTCATCCGTTCTTTGCCACACTGCATTACTCCTTTTTTCAAACGATCTATGTAGTTTCCAGCTTTGTTGCAATATAAAATAATTTTTATTTCGGAGGCATAGTTACACAGCGTGTAATATTTATTTTGACAAAAGAGTTCACTGTGGAGGAGGCATCCTGTGCGTACAGACAGGGATGTTGACAGTGTGTGTTTATATTATCTTTTTTTATTTTTTTTATTATTTGGGGTCCAGGGGCCAGGTTCATTGTGACTAGGTCTTCTGATTTTTGGTTTTAACTGATAAAACCCGATAAAACTCCCCCCCCAAAAATGTAATTCCTCAAAATAGCCACCCTTTGCCTTAATAACAGCCTCACAAACACAAGGCATTCGGTTAAGTTTCAGCAGGAAATCACCCGACATGTCGTCCCAGCTCTTCTGCAGCAATTCCCAGAGATGTAGGGCATTTGTGGGTAGCTTTGCTTTGACTCTTCTGTCCAGTTCGTCCCATACAAGTTCTAGGGGATTGAGGTCTGGAGACTGGGCAGTCCAGGTCATTAGATTGAGTTGTCCTTCGCTTTCCTTCTTCGCCAGATAGTTCTTGTATAACTTTGAGGTGTGTTTCGGGTCATTATCTTGCTGAAGAATGATGGCCTGCCCAACTAGCCGTAATCCTGATGGAATAGCATGCCTCTGAAGTATGCTATGATCGCCATGCTGGTTGAGCTTGCCATAGACTTGGTAAAGATCACCAACTCTGTCACCAACAAAGCATCCCCAGACCATGACACTGCCTCCTCCATGCTTGACAGTAGGAACCACACATGCAGAATTCATGCACTCACCCTCTCTGCATCTTACAAGTACTCGGTGGTTGGCCCCAAATATTTCAAATTTTGATTCATCGGTCCATAAGACTGACTTCCTCTCCTCAAATGTCCAGTTTCTGTGTTTTTTGGCCCAGGCAAGTCTCTTCCTCTTATTCTACACTCTTAACAATGGTTTCTTTGCAGCAATTCTTCCAGTTAGGCCAGCTTCACGCAATCTCCTCTGAACAGTTGATTTTGAAAAATCTGTACTTCTAGTTGCATTTAGCTGAGCTTGTATTTCAGGGGCAGTTATTCACCGATTTCACAGACTTGTGACTCGATTGAACTTGTTCTCTGATTCTGAGGTCACCCATGGCCTGCCTGACCTTGTTCGGTCCTCATGAGTGCCAGTTTCTTCAAGTCGTTTAATGGCCTTGGCCACAGCAGTTACAGACACTTGCAAAGTTCTTGCGATTTGTCTTAAAGATTGACCTTCATTTCTTAAAGTAATTACAGATTTGTTTTTTTATTTGCTTAACTGAGCACATTTTTCTATTTTCTGCTCCCTTCATTCAGGAATGACAAACTTGTGTCTATGCTACCTATATTTATAGTAATCATGGACCCTCACCTGTTAACAATAATTGGTGACAGAAGGTTAATTAGGTATCATGCTAGTTAACTCGGAGAACATCTAACAGACACTTTTATACTTAGGCCAGTGTTCTAACACCGTGTTATACACATTTCAGACTTTTAACTGACTTGGGCTTCAGACTGAAATCTCCTTGCTTTGGGTGACCATTTCATTGAAACTGACAAGAGTTACATTTTCATTTAAAAATTACATTTTTGAATGCAATTCACTTATGATTGTCAGCTTATATAAGCACACGTATCATATAATGAAATATTAAGTGTTTATAGACAAGTTTATTCAGTCAAAAGCATAGATAATCATGAAAAACCTGGTTTCAAGCAGGTGTATTCTAACTTTTGACTGGTACTGTGTATATATATATATATATATATATATATATATATATATATATATATATATATATATATATATATATATATAACTAGTGAAATTTAAGGCGCATTTGAATAGAGATCTAATCAGTATTTTGTCTTTAAATTCAAAGGGACTGACAGAGTGGTCTTAATGGTGAACTGGTCTGTATATGGAGCTGATCACAAGCTTACTGTATAATTTACACTGAATTTAAAATAATAAGGTGTGGTAACCATATTGATTAGATCTCTATTTCTGTAGCTATACATGAAACAAAAAACATAGGATGTAAGGATTGTCCTATTGTTCTGATGCAATTTAAAATATGCACTATATAATGTTCACTCAGAGACTTGAACAGTTTATTATTCCAGTAAAGTATACTATAACCATTTCCATTGCATTGTTTTTACAGATATTGGAAAGCCTACCCACACAAGCTCAGCACATCTGAATAGTAATGTGAGCATTGCTTGTGAGTGAAGGATTGTCTTAAAATGACTTTTAAATAGTAAACTAATGGCCTACTTTCAACTGCTTCATGTGTTTGCTGAACATGACGCAACCTTTAGTCTCACCTCTGCTATTATGAAAATCAAGGCAATCAGTATTTGTAAAAAGAAACCATCGAAAAAGCAGCAAACAGATAATTTATCAAACACGTTTCTCAAACTCCGAGATTCCTGTGGGCCGATGTCTTCTGCAGGGAAAAGCTTTCAAGTCCCTGATGCCAGCCATGCTTTATGTATTCGCAGGGCTGGTGATGAATGCTTCAACAGCAAGAACATCAGGAATTAATAATAAGTGGTCCAACACATGCCAAGTGTATGCTAATCAGGAGGAGAAAAACTCCCCTGAGTGCTAACAAATCATTCATTTATCAATGTAATTAGCCGATAGCCGGTTCCCCATAAAATAAAAGCATAAATTCCTTTTATTATGTGTGAAGTCCATCCTTAACTCCATTCAATTGCTTATCTCATTTAATAAGAAATGAGTTGGTTTGGAGCCTAATTGTATACTCTGAGCTAGACATTTGAAAGCTATGCTGTCCATTTATATTGTAATCTCAAATTTAATACAAACTTATTGGCCCATAATGTCTATCTCTTTCTAAAAGTAATTCTGTATGTTATCATTCTAGAGCTTGTAAAGATAAAATTACATAAAAATTACAGTCACCAAATGGAATTTCCCCTAAACTTACACAAACATTATTTTCTTTCATTGGATTGATCACACTCGTTATAGAAAAAAGTTACATTGAAAAATGATAATTGTAATGTATAGTACATCAGGGAGAACAGCACTTATAACTGGGGCAATTAACATGTTCTTTTTATTGAAGCAAATACATTATGGATTGCATTAACACAGAATGTACCTGTACAAGTTTGGAGCTGTGAGTTTGAGAGGTAATTATAAATATGTTAATGTGAGGTATAAATGTAAAAGAGGTTTAATTGTGCACCATCATTATACCTTAGCCAGACCCACAGTGACAGCGTCATCCATCATGGTTGACAGCTGGGAGGGCTGTGATAGGAGAAGGATGTCGCTTGTGAAAAACATCTTTTTCATTAAAGCACAGCTTTATGCTGTCAGGGATTTGCATACATAATTTCCAAAGGCTTTTACTTTATCTAATAAGGCTCAGTTTTGCCGAGCTTGTAAGTTTATCAGCACCATTTGAAGTCTATCTGTGTTTCTACGTTTGCAGCAGTTCTGTGTTGTTTTAATTATATTAACATGTTAACAAAATTTATTCTTAAATTAGGTCTAAACAATTTAAGTTACCAAATCTTCTGTCACAGCATATTCAGGGGTTAGACCAAAATGAACGCCTGCAAAATAAACACATTATCATACATCACAAAGTACAGACTTTTTATTAGGAGCAGTCGAAAAAGGGATGACTCCATAGGGCCATTCTGGAGAACCGATCACAGTTTAATATTTAAAATACCATATTATATATATATATATATATATATATATATATATATATATATATATATGTGTGTGTGTGTGTGTGTGTGTGTGTGTGTGTGTGTGTGTGTATATATATATACACACACACTTAGATATACATAGCTAAATATTGAAACATAATTATTTCCTACTTTAATGTCACAGTGTATATAATTTTAGTCACAGGTAATAAAAACAATTAATATAAATGTAAAATAGACACACTAGTCCTGGTATATGAACAACTGAATGAAAACGTTAAAAGTTGCTAATGATCCTTTCATAATCAGGCCCTGATCTACATGGTACAACTTCTATGATCCACTTTTAACAAGTATGATTGCCCTTGCTGCCTAGTCACTTGGAAACTTAAAAGGTTCTTACATACTAAGTAGTGGTGGTAATCAGTAAGGAAGCAAAACATGACATTTCATTGGTAATGGATATTCATGCAAGCCACAGTTTTAGTACAGCCAATATTAAATATGGAATGCCGGATGATTCCTTTTGATCAGGAGGAGAAAATTATTTTTTTATCTAGGTACTATTAATATGTAATATGAATATAACTACACAGTAATATGAACTTTATAAAACAAAATGTGTCTGAAAAAACAATTCTTAACTCCAAATCAATTCATTTTCGAAGAAAGGCTATAACTACTATAATTATTATAAGAGAAGGATTTTGATTTTATACTATGATCTTTAGGACCAAAAGTTAAAGCTGTATTGACCTAGCTGCACATTTCAGTGGTTTTATCAATAGTTGTCTGGAGGTGTGTATATCTCCACTATACTATATTTGTAATTTATATTTACAAAAAAATATATACAATAAAAAAGTTTTGAGATTATTCAGAGAAGGGAAAGCACTTTTCTGAGTTTCATTGACTCTGCATTATTTGTATGAAGCTGTGTGAGAAGTATTTCTTAACATGATATTTGCAACAGGATTTCAGGAGATAAGGAGGTGTACTTCTGTCTCAATAAAAATTATTCAATTTGTCCCTTGAATTTGACACATTTTTCATCATAAAACAATGTTAATCGTACCAAACTGGCACAGGCCTACCTCTTCCAGCCGTAGAACTCGTGTTTCCAAAATCTAGAACAGTTACCTGATTTCCTTCAGCTGAACTGAAGTAAATGTAATGCAAATACTTCCTAATCAGGACAGCAGTGAAGGAGTGAGAGACCCCTTCCCTAAATAAAGACATGAAGAATATGTATGACCTTATACCTCCACACCCCACAACTTGTGCATTTCAATTATTTGTTCGGAGGATCTATTTATAATTGCCTGGTATAAGCCTGCTTTTAGCATGCAAAGCAGAAGACAATGCAAATGCTATATGGGTGAATTAGAACACTTACACATTTATAAATGAACAAGGCCTCTTTATACAGTTTTTCCTTTTCTATTCCTTCAGCTTGTTGACATCAAAGACAGGATTATGTAAAAAAGAGGAAAACATGATGTCTGCGTTTGAAGTCATGAAATGTCCCTCCCCCATGCAGAACAGCCCTCCCTACTTGTACTACAACAAAAAAAAGAGCTCAAATCCAGGGGTGCCTGGTGGGGAGTACTGGGGTATGTGAGAGAAGGGAAACCAAGATTAGTATATTAAGACACAAGTAATCTCCCCCAGAAAAGTGTAAAAAAAATCAGTAGCAGGCTTGGCTGCCTTGTTCTGCAAATCAATTTGTCAAGTCAGCATTTAAAAGTTGAAAACATTATTATGCATGTAGATAAGATCTTTTTTTTTTCCTACAAGCTTGTTTACTAAATGTGTTAAATTCAATGGGGTTAAACAAAAAATACTCCACTGGAAGTCGTTATCAACTCTCGCGTTTGAAATGATTATATACACACTGATTATATATATTCTTATATCAGTACTCTTAGCGTATAGCTTTACGGTTAATTTCAGTGGAACTTCCCACTTGTAATTAACAGTTCTTCCAGATATTTAACAATGGATAAGTGAAATTATTTGCTTTCAGACACCAAACAAGTCTTGGATTGTATACAGTCTTAAATAACCTATTATGAATTCAACATGTATGTTATTTTAATTATGTCGATAGTTATTATTTTAACTTGTTTGCTCAAAGTGATTTTGAAAAAACAAAACAAAATGTATTCTCTATTTATATTTAACACATTATTTAGTTTAAACAAATAACCTTTTGTTTTAGCCAGTGTGCTTTTTAGTCTAATACTAAATTGTATTTATACAGAATATACAGACAAGGGATTTGATGCCAATACTACCAATGACTTATTCCTTTTGCACCCTCTTTTTATTTGGTAGCCTGTAGGCTTGTTTCTATGCAATTAGCCACTTGACATTACATTATTTGAATAGTCCCAACAGATGTTCAGATGCAAAAAACAAAGCTGTTTATTTCAATAGCTTTCTATTTTTTAAGGGAAATAAGAATTGCAAGAGAGCTGTCTGAAATTTGGCCGCATAATAATTTAATGGTGGAACAGAAAAGAGAAAGTCTATACGTTTAGTAGGATACAAAATAAATACTGTACAAATACAGTTTACATATAATACAGTAAGAATATTATAATGAAAAATGTATAAATGTATATATTCCAACAGAATATCTATTTTTGGATGAAAAATGCAGGGAAACTGAGGTTACAGCATTTACTTTAAAAAACATTGTACAGATAAAGTGTGCACTATATACAAATGGTCATAAATCCTGCTTAGACTTCTAGAATGATTTTTAATACATAAAAACATGTTAATTGTTTTTTTTTTTTTTACCTAATGTACCTCCATTAATTCAACACAGTCTCATGCATTGTATTTAAAATCACACACTAGAAACTGTACTAAACCTACCAATCAGATGTAGGATATTTGTTATAAAATGCAACAAAATCAAAAACTGTGGGTTCAAGCTGGCTTTTTTAAATTCCGTCTTTAATTGTTCAGAATATTTATACAGGTCTCATCGCTGTGCTTCAGTCTTTGGGGACCTTCAAGTGGAAACGCATAACACACCCACAGAAAATAAATTAGAAATCTGTAAAGAAATTGCTACTTTAAAAAAAAAAAAAAAAAGTAATTTAACACCATGGTCACAAACGTATTTCGGATAAAGAGTGCACAATCTTAATTTTGTTGCTGATATGACACTTGGACGTGATTGTCTAAAAGGTTGCTTATACATTACATACTTATACATTTATACATAAAACATGTACATTCAATCCTACATGTACATTCATGTTTTATGGAATAAGAGGAATAGAAAGTGAGGACACCTGCATTAATTGTGTCTGCATCACAATAATGTCACTGGGGCTCAGTCATTTGTTGTGCTAACGTGGGGGATCATAGCTATGTGGCCATTTGTGCTGCATTGAGACATTCATCCATTGTCTTTCACAGTGTGAGACTGATTGGGGCTTCCTCTCTTCAAAAAAAAAATACTGGCGAGTTTCCTTTCTTTAACTATCTTTCCCTTTCTTAGTAGTCAATGTATGTACTATTCAATTAAACAATCAAGATTTGGATTTGAAGCATCACTATGAATCTGTACTTAAGCATAGTACACTGGGGAAGTGTTAGGAACTGTAATGCTTGACTTGTAGTAATGATAGGTATAAAAGTATATAAACAAATAAATACATGATACAATGGTCCAGTCTTCAAGATTAAGTTGGCCTGAGCAGATGTGTGTTTTGCCAGAATCCCTGGGGTTTTGTTTGGATATATATATATATATATATATATATATATATATATATATATATATATATATATATATATATATATATATAATTAAGGAATAATCTCACCACTCAGTGGAGATCAAAGAAAACCCTTTGATTGGGAGGAAACCTTGGTGGAGAGATGGCCCCCACTCTGGGCATACTAGCAATATTCCGTTGGGCTGAATAAATCTTAGGAAGTTAAGAACCAATGTAGGATTGCATGGCGGTGGAAGACCAGCGCCCCATTTCTTTGATAAGGAACTGTTTAATATTAACTTGCTGCACCTATACAAAAGGAATGAGGGGAATAGAACTGAGGGGGAAGACCAGCTTTAGAAATGAGAGAGGAAAGAAAAATGTGTTTTGATACCACGGTTAGCACTGATGAACAAAGGATCAGAAGGGCACTCTTCACCATGAACAACAGAGATAGATGAGAGGGGGCGAGATATGAGAGGTAATGGTGGTATTGAATGCCAGCTATATAAGATTTAAGAGTTCCCAGGGAGAGGGGCAGCTTGTCTTTTGCATGAACGAGAAAAGACAGAGTGACATCCCGGTTGAAGGGTGAATGGGATAGTTTATTTTGCTTGCAGAATGTTGTGAAGGTGGACAGGCCAGTTGCATAGGATTTTCAGGTGGATGGAGCGAGGGCAGCAGCCATATAGTTTTGAGCGGAAGCAAGGAGATTAGAAAAGAGAAGACTGTAGCTGAATGGAGCAACAGTCAGGGGGAAAGAATAAGCTGAGGGAACCAAACATCTAAACCAGGGAATCTGTAGGCGAGTGATCTGGTAAATGCGCTTGCTTGCGCCGGTTTATTGTAAAATAAAAAGGGTGAACAAAACAAACAAAAATACAGGACACGGCACTGGTAGCCAAAACAAAGAGATGAAACTAAATGGACTAACACTAAACAAACAGTAGACTAACAGACAAACAAACAAGGTGAGTCAAAAACAGTTATTTACTTTACTTTTTAATTCTCTCCTCTCCACACCAGTTCTCCACTCACCGAACACACAACCCCGAGTGAGTGAAAACATACCGAGACTTGATTGCTAATCAATCATTCAATTGGAGTCGTGGTACAACTGCATGTGAAATTACTTAGTGCAGTTCCCCATGCTCACATATTATTACATTTTACCCTCACGTGAAGTGCTGTGCAATCCTCATGCTTAAATACAAATATACATTTTAAACACTTGTGCGCATATCCCATATTATATCCCATGTACCAGCTACAATACACCAACACTAATACACCACATGCAACATATAACACAGAAATACACACAGGGGCAGGGCAACATTGCCACAGGGGGACACACAATAATGTTATAAATGGGAGAGGGTGTTGAGGGTGCCGCAGGACACATAACAACACACCCCCCCCCCCCCCCCTTTTTCCATCCCCCCCCCCCATCTGACTTCCCCCCCCCCCCCCGCTTCCCCTCTTCTTCTCTTTCTTTTTCATTTACTCATTGTTTTCTCTCATCAGCTCTCCAGGGTTTTCCTTCATTTTTTTCTTTTTTTCCTTCTTTTTCTTTTCCACCTTTCTCTTTTTTTCTCCTTTCAAAATACAAAACAAAATAACACCCTCTCTAATGCACATATAGTGAAGCAAAAATGTAACTTTCTGTGAATTAACCATGCATAAAGCACCATGTAATCAACGCTATATTTATTTAAAAAAAAAAAAAAAAAAAAAAAGGTAATACTCTCACTTGTGGATCATTTTAATTAGCAGTGTTTAAACTATAAATAGCCTGGATAAACAGTGGTCGGGAGTTTTGTTCGAAGTGACAGAAAAGCGAACCAAGTGAGAGAAGGAGACTGTGGTTGGGCGAGGGGAAGAGGGAATGTGCTCGCCCCAAGATAGGCTGCCGGAGCTGGGCTGAAACGAAGCTGAAGCAGCTCATCTCCAGGAGAAAAACGCAGCTCCTCTCACAGCAAAAAAGTAAATACATTAGGAAAGATAACCACGTAATAGGATTAATATTTATTTAGTTATAAAATGAATCCTGAATAAGATGTCTGTGTTATAAAGTGCCAGCGAGGCTTTTCTTCAGTTCAGATACTTTATCAAAAGGGAGAGACAGAAATGGAAGTTAGACTGAGAAGTTGTTTACAGTTTAAACAACACCGGTACTGTATTGACTGTACCAATATTGCATGAAACATTAGTATAGGGAATTGGGGGACATGCTGCAGGAGCATTATATCAGAGGCGCGTTAGATGGATTATCGCAAAAGAATAAGGGATATTTGGTGCCATATTGAAACCCCCCCAAAGATGGGTTGCTTTTATTCTGAGGGGATAGAGAGTGGATTTCCGGAGGCCAAGCATGGGAGAACTATTGATTGAGGAAAACTCTGCCGAAGCCAATGGAGGAAGTGTCCATGTGAAGTGAGAGGTCATAGAGGGCAGAAATGAAGTTGTTGTAAAAGAGGGAAAGGCTGTTCTATTGCTGTAAGAGGGAGAACCACACCTTGATGTCTTTCCTAGCTTCAGAAGATATATTGATGTGGTCGTTGAGATTTGAACTGTCGTGGAGAGAGCAAGGAGATGGGATATGAAGGTTCTGCATGGAGGAATGTTGCACATGGTGAAATTAAAATGTCTCAGGAGTGAAAGACGGTCCAGTTTTGAAATAGTGTGGTTGATTTGGAAGGATAGAATGAGTGCACGGTACCAGTTCCAGTTTGTTGGGGGAGAAAGTGCTCTTAAAAATTAAGAGTGTCCAAAGTTATTCCAAGGAATTCATAGGAGTGGACTGGACAGATGGTTTTCTCCTCTGACAGGGGGATGGTGGCTTCAGAGAGGAGGGACCTGAGTTTCGCAAGTGCTGCTGGGAGGTTGAGGGATGGGAGATGGAGCGGCGATGGTGGCTAACCGGGGAACAAAGTAGCGGTAGTAGAAGGATAATCCCAGGAACCCCTGTGGCTATCTTATGTTTGCTGGGGCTGGCCAGCGCTGTACAGGTCTGTCTGAATCCCATCCTTCCCCACACAGTGTCCCAGGAAAGTGACCTTGTGCTGCATCAAAAGAAACACACCAAAGGCAGTTTTGGGGCCAAAATAGCGGTAACAACAACCACTTTTTATTTCTTCCTTGATAAACAGACACTCTGAGAAATGGCATGGGGGCTGCTAGTAAACAAAGAGAAAGCATATGCACATCCAAAGTCTTCAAGGTGCAGGGTACAAACATAGTACCCACACGCTTATATATTATGCTCCAAAGTGTTTATATTTTTTATTGTACCCAAGATCAACGTTTCGATCTGCAAGAGATCTTCATCAAACCTGGTATGCAACTGCTTTACAGTTGTGCAATACAAGTCTTACTGACACTGCTAAGTCATATTAAAATCTGCATTACTGAGGGATGCGGGGGGAGTTCCTGGTAAGTGACGCGTTTGTGAACTTGGCAGAGTCTTCTGGGAATTGAATTGTAGTTCATGCGGTAATGTCGTAGCACTGTTATGGGCAGTCGTTATAATGATCAGCACTGTAATGTTCCTTACGGTAATGTCTGCACAGTCTTGGATTCGCGGTGATGTTGCGATACAATCAAATTTATTTTGTATAGCGCCCTTCCTGCCAAGGCATCTCTAAGTGCTTCACATTACAAATAAATATACTGTACAATAATATAATACAATATAATATACTATAATATACAATAAAATATCAAAAAAACAAATGGGAAAAAATAAATAAATAATAAATTAAATACATATTAACAAAATTCTAAACTAGGCCATCCCAATCTACAAAAGGGTCTCTGCATAAATATGTGTTTTAAGCTTTTAAATGCATTTGTTGAATCAGCTTCACAGATTTCAATTGGAAGATTGTTCCATAATACAGGTGCATAATGACTAAAGGCTCTTCCACCACAAGAGCTGCGTTTTATCATTGTAGTCACCAGGAACCCAGCGTCAGCAGATCAACTGGCGTCCAGTGACATAAGATAAAAGCATTAATGTAAGCAGGGCCATTTCCAGAGACAGCCTTAAATGTCATTAATAAAATTTAAAAGATAACTCTGTACTTCAGCAGAAACCAATGCAAGTGGGCAAGAACAGGTGTAATATGTTAAAATCTTTTTGTACCTGTCAGAATTCATGCAGCTGTATTCTGCTGTAAGCGAGTTTACAAGGTAGATCAGCCAATAGGGTGTTACAGGAAGCAGAACGGGATGAAACAAACACATGAATTCAAACTTTTTCATCAGATTCTGCAAGATACAAACAGACTTGAGATATAGTCCGTAAATGATAATAAGTAGACTTCACTACAGTTAAAATGTGATGCTGAAAACCTGAGAGTAGAATCAAATAAGACTCCAAGACTTTTCACAGCTTGCGAAGAGCTAATGGGGGAGGGGGCTGCTGAAAGTTATTGGTTGTGGGATTTTATTTAATGCTGTTTTAGAAGAAATTCTGTTTTATTTGCATTTAACTGCAAAAAAAAAAAAAAAACGATATTCAGCCCCGATTTTGTCAAGGCAAGTTGATAATCTGAAGTTTACATTTACTTCATCTGAACTCATTTTAAAATAATCTGGGTGTCGTTGGCACAAGAGTGGAAATTAAAACCATGCTGTCTGATCACATTACCTAGCATTAACATACACAAATTAAAAAGTAAAGGCCCAAGACAGAGCCCTGTGGAACCCCAGAAACAAAAGAATTAGCCAATATTGATCCTCCAAATGACACAAATTGATGTCGGGAGGTTAAGTAGGACCGTAACCAGGAGAGTACTGTGCCAGTAATGCCAATAGTTTTCTCAAGACAATCAAGAAGAATTGTGTGATCAATGGTATACATCTGAGTAAAGGATAACAATCTCTTAAATTTTCACACACCGAAACTCTGACAGGTCAGCATTCTCTCACAACAGTAGTGTTTACTTATGACAGAACACCTAGAATACTCACTTTTGCACACTCTTAGCATTGGGTGATGTAATGTACATCTACAATTTGCAGGTGGTTTTAATTTTTTTTTGTGCAAGTAATGTAGATTGTGTTCCAAGTGTTGGGAGAATATCGACATTGGATTTATAGACTTAGGAAACAGTCATATTCTGAGGAACTTGAAAGAAGGTACTTTGTTTCTACAATGGTCTTTTATTGATGTTTTCTGTCATTGCTTAAATAATGATTCAGTATCAAAATATTAAAAAGGATTCAATTACAAGCTGTGCTCCTTAATAATAGGATGCTTAGCTCTGCACGGACTACGGAAATCAGAAAAATGATTAAGGTACAATAGGCCTTCCCAGTGGGTAAGGTATTAATGAGTTCTTCATCCTAGTTCCCTTTAACACACACATACATGCACTCACCCACACTCACTACTGTATCCTGGTGAGGCACTTTAAGCATAGAATTAATATCCCAAACCTCTACAGCACTACACGTATGAGTTAAGGCTGAACTGAATATGACTCCATTAAATACAGTATAAGTCTTTGCAAGTACTGCAATAATTCCTCCCTTGATAGTCTATAGCTGTCCTACTGTAGATATGGATTATAACAAAATAATATAGATAAAAGTCTTTTTTATCATAAGATAAAATAATATAAAGTATCACATCGCACTGAACACTGCACTCCTGCTAGGTTTGAGGAAAATATTTCAACCCCTTGTGCTTCAGTGAGTCCTAATGGCAGGACAAGTTTAGACCTGCCAATCTCTGGCACCCCAAAAAATATTACAAATTGAAGTTTACAATACTAAATGTATCGAGAGACAGGTATATGGATTTAACAAAACTTCTGGAACATATGATAAGGTGCACAAAAGCTGAATTAGCACCATGTAGTACTCAGTTCATTTCATATGTTGATGCACATTCGTCATGACAAGAATACATATGTATTTATTTATTTACTGATTCACATTGTGTCTGGTAGCTAACTCCTTCTTATAGAACTGAATGTCAGCTATAAGAACACTTCACTTGCTTCCTAAGGGGTGTTCTCTTAGCCGGAGATTACTGTAATTAGTATCAGTGGGGTAGTTTCCATGGAAAAAGAAAAATAAGTATCACTTTGTCACCTTTCGGGTAGTGTGCTTTCCATGTAGTTTTCTTTTAGCCAGAGAAATTCTCCTTCCAAATGTATTAACCATGTATTATTGTGTGTGTGTGTATATATATATATATATATATATATATATATATATATATATATATATATATATATATAACTTTTGTTTGGTTTGCTCACTGTTTGAGTTATTGAAATATTACACTTTATTGTGATGTGCACTTTTTCATTATCCTTAGACTTTGTTTTGTTTGAGCACTTGGCTTTGCAGGTGGACTAAGACATTAACAAGCTTCAGCCAAAACAATTGGAAGGAATGAGAAGATTGGCTAGCCATTTAATTAGAGTCTGAGCCAGTGTTTTAAAAAGTGTTTTAATGTATTCTGCATTATGTGAACTACTCTTGTTTAGTTAGAAGCAGTCAGCTATGAAGAAGAGTTCAGCTTGAGAGAAAAGCGAGCCCTAGAATGTGTAGCCCTGTGTGAGACTGAGCCCTTATTTATTTTATTAAGTGTGTTTGAAAAAAGTGTTTTAATGTATTTTGCAGACATTTCTTGTGTAAACTGAAGATTTTATGTTTTATAAAGTATTGGAGATTCTTTTTTAAATGTATTTGTTGCTTGAATAGAAAAAAATAAAAAAATTGCTTTCTTTTGTATTTATTGGTCTGGTGTTTCCCAGTTGGATTTCTGCCACAGTGGTTCGAGTGCCCTGGTATATCCCAGGTTAAATAATTTTATATTTGTGTCACAATTATAGTATTTATTCTTTCGGCCTGTGACACACGTACATATATCATATGTAGCTTCAGCAAATCTGATCCTCATATACTATAAATGGAGCTAAAATACCAGCACCTTAGCTTAATGACAAATGATCCAGTCAGAATGTTTAGTAGAGTACAATGTTTTACACATGCACTTCCTATAGTGCATGGAATGTGTGTGGTATGTGCTGCTACTTCATGCATGGAAACCTGGCCAGTGACTACTACATATATAGGCCAACATTGTATTTCCATACAACTGGTTTTCAATAAATATATCATGATTTTATGAGAATAAAAATAAATGGAAAATTGGTATGCACTTAAATTCAGGCGGGATTTTGTGCTAATTAGTGCTGACAGTTTAAAATAAATGTGATATAACAAATGGTCTGTTATTGCATATTTTCCACATTCGTGATATTCTATATTTGTGAAAAATAAAGTGCCAGCGCTTCTTTTGTTTAGTGGATGCTAATATTTTAGTTACGTATTTCTTTGTAAAGCTACTCAGTAATTATAACTTTAGCTAGTAATTAAAAGGTACTGTAGTTTTCTCTGTTCCATATTCCAGGAAGAAATCATACAGCTCAGCAGTACAGTTCAAATAAAACGGAAACACCGTCATTATTACAAATGTCTACATGAAAATGCTAATTCTTTACTTTAATTACAAAAAAAAGGAAAGAAAAAAACACCCCAGTTATCCAAACAGCCCCCTGGTAACCCCACATGTTAGAAATGGTACTAACCAAACAACTCTTGTGTAGCATTACAGCCATTTGTTTATGTTTATATTTCATATAAAATAGGTATTATAAAATATTTTTAAATGGGTGAAATTATTTTCACCTGTTTAAAATAATAATTCCCCAAATTTCTGGGTAAATATCAGGGGGTAATATTGTGAGTACAAGATTGGCATTTCATGGATAATCTTGTTTTATATTAAAACTAATGTATGTATGTATTTAAATCTCAGCTTTTCTTGGTATTATTCAATATTTTCACATGGTTGTACCAAATTTCCCAGTTTACTGTACAAATTATAAATATGAATAATAGTTGAGCATCTCAAACAAATTGTATTTTTTTTTTGATTTTTTTTTAAATGAAAGGTCTTTGAAGACTATTGCTGCACATACTGTACTCGAAAAACAAAGTGACGGTGAGAGAAGGAATCTGAGCAGCAAGTCTACCTCCTGACCAGGAAGGGCGCTAAATAAGGTTGATGGTATGCTTTCACAGGGATGGGTCGGCTCGACGGTAGGACAGAACTGGAAGTCGGCCATCTTGTTGGAAGGGCGTCGTTGTAAGACTGCTAAACAAATCCATTGTGATCAGCTGTTGGGTATACGATTGGATAGAGCATCGTGCTGTGCTGATCACAGGGAGGAGTTTGGAAGCATAAAGGGGACACAGCTACATGAGTACCGCCCCCTATACTGAAACTAATGTGCAGGGGGTGCAGTGCTTGTTGTGGAACATAACTGGAACATAATGCAATTTACCACCTCCAGATCTTTGCAGCCAACATGACAAACTCACGCACAAAGCAGATCATTCAATTTAAAGAAAAGGGGTTCTTGTGTACAGAAGTGGTTTCTCACAGGGGTTTCAATGCTTCGTATTTAGGACCCAATAGTAAAGACAATAATTGGATTACAGTGGCTTGCGAAAGTATTGACCCCCCTTGGCATTTTTCCTATTTTGTTGCCTTACAACCTGGAATTAAAATTGATTTTTATTTGGATTTCATGTAATGGACATACACAAAATAGTCCAAATTGGTGAAGTGAAATGAAAAAAATAACTTGTTTCAAAAGATTCTAAAAAATAAATAACAGAAAAGTGGTGCGTGCATATGTATTCACCCCCTTTGCTATTAAGCCTCTAAATAAGATCTGGTGCAACCAATTACCTTCAGAAGTCACATAATTAGTTAAATAAAGTCCACCTGTGTGCAATCTAAGTGTCACATGATCTGTCACATGATCTCAGTATATATACACCTGTTCTGAAAGGCCCCAGAGTCTGCAACACCACTAAGCAAGGGGCACCACCAAGCAAGCGGCACCATGAAGACCAAGGAGCTCTCCAAACAGGTCAGGGACAAAGTTGTGGAGAAGTACAGATCAGGGTTGGGTTATAAAAAAATATCCAAAACTTTGAACATCCCACGGAGCACCATTAAAGCCATTATTAAAAAATGGAAAGAATATGGCACCACAACAAACCTGGCAAGAGAGGGCCGCCCACCAAAACTCACGGACCAGGCACGGAGGGCATTGATCAAAGAGGCAACAAAGAGACCAAAGATAACCCTGAAGGAGCTGCAAAGCTCCACAGCAGAGATTGGAGTATCTGTCCATAGGACCACTTTAAGCCGTACACTCCACAGAGCTGGGCTTTACGGAAGAGTGGCCAAAAAAAAAGCCATTACCTAAAGAAAAAAATAAGCAAACACATTTGGTGTTCGCCAAAAGGCATGTGGGAGACTCCCCAAACATATGGAAGAAGGTACTCTGGTCAGATGAGACTAAAATTGAGCTTTTTGGCCATCAAGAAAAACGCTATGTCTGGCGCAAACCCAACACCTCTCATCACTCCGAGAACACCATCCCCACAGTGAAGCATGGTGGTGGCAGCATCTTGCTGTGAGGATGTTTTTCAACTGCAGGGACTGGGAAACTGGTCAGAATTGAAGGAATGATGGATGGCGCTAAATACAGGGAAATTCTTGAGGGAAACCTGTTTCAGTCTTCCAGAGATTTGAGACTGGGACGGAGGTTCACCATCCAGCAGGACAATGACCCTAAGCATACTGCTAAAACAACACTCAAGTGGTTTAAGGGGAAACATTTAAATGTCTTGGAATGGCCTAGTCAAAGCCCAGACCTCAATTCAATTGAGAATCTGTGGTATGACTTAAAGACATCCAACTTGAAGGAGCTGGAGCAGTTTTGCCTTGAAGAATGGACAAAAATCCCAGTGGTTAGATGTGCCAAGCTTATAGATACATATCCCAAGAGACTTGCAGCTGTAATTGCTGCAAAAGGTGGCTCTGCAAAGTATTGACTTTGGGGGGGGGGTGAATAGTTATGCACGCTCAAGTTTGCTGGTTTTTTTTGTCTTATTTCTTGTTTGCTTCACAATAACAAATATTTTGCATCTTCAAAGTGGTAGGCATGTTGTGTAAATCAAATGATACAAACCCCCAAAAAATCCATTTTAATTCTAGGTTGTAAGGCAACAAAATAGGAAAAATGCCAAGGGGGGGTCAATACAAAATAAACTTCACTACTATAACACATTTATTTTTGAAAAAAATAAGGTATATAAAATGGACATTGACTAAATGTTTTCAGTTTCTTTTTAATCACTCGAACATTCATCATTGACCTGACACACTTGAGTGACTATGCACTTAATCACCTAATTAGTGAGACAGTTGATTGGACACTGGATATGGAGTGATTTCAGCTGTTGAATTGCAAGCTTGAATAAAAGCAATAAAGAAAATTACACAAAAAAGAAAAATGCCACATCTGTGTAGGGAGTAGGGAGTAGAGCCTTCATGCAATCGGCATGTTGGAGGCTGGACTAGGGCAGTGTACTGTGGCTCGCTGTCTTGGGTGCTCACAGCCAGCAATTTCAAACCTGGCCAGACGGTATAACCAGACACACTCTGTCAATGACAAGCCACGAACTGGGCCCGATGTATCTGAATATGCAAAAACAAAATCATAAATCTGCTCATTTGGAAGTCAATTAATCCCCAGTAGGATTTATATAGAGTTGAAGGCACTGTGGTATTTAGATCCACTGACTTTTTACTTTGCCAAAAAAAAAAAAAAAGAAAAAAACATTGTCTGTGTTTCCTTGATCTGCTTCTCCCCTCCACCACCACAGCAACAATATCTCTCTCTGGGGTAGTAACTCTCACCATCCTGCTTTGTGGACTCAGTCACCATGGGCCACACCCGCTCGAGGGTAGCTCCTACCAAGACAGAGGGGGGTTTCTGGCCCGCTACCACATTCTATTTGCTAACCTAAACACTAGCATTGCTCCTCCCTGTAATGTAGGCATGAGCCTATTGGATTTTTAATCCAATCTATCTTAAGTATTCACTAGTCCTTTTGTAGTAAAACACCACCACACCATTGGGTAGAGAAATCTCAGAGCTCCGAGGGCTCACCACAGTCTTCAGCTGTGACACATTGTCTGCCATTCAGTGCTGGAAAGTGTTCTGAAATGTGTATTGGTTTTGTGATGTGATCAAATGTTAGACCATCAAGCAGGCTAGTGAACTACTCTGTTGCACTACTTTCTTTAAAACTGTAACCACTTTCAATATCCAGTACAATATTATCAAGGTATACTCCAAACATATATTTTTTTTTCCTTCGGAGAAACAATCATACTTTGTTCCATAGTGTTCTGATTGATTTCTGTTTCAAAGATTCCACTGAAAGTATTCACTTCCCATGCATGCAGTGTGTGTTAATGTCACACATTGTACTATTATGTCTGGTGGTGAGGTTTCCAATGTTTAGATCTCACATTACCCTCTTTTGGTTTGTAGATCAGAATATGATAAACAGTAAACACGAATATCTTTTCTTATTATGGTACTTCCTTCCAAGTGACAGGTGTCCTGTGCCTGACTTGAAAGTCTTCTGTCTTGGAATTGTTTTTGAAAAACCAAAAAAGTATTTTGTTTATACACTGTGATAGCGATCAAATGACGTTTGGTGTTAGATCTCCCTCCCGACCTGAGAGGGACCAGATAAAGGGAGCAGAGTACCCTGGACTAAAAGGAATGACACTTTATTCCCGTGGGTAGGTGGAAGTCGGACAGTTAGAAAAGGGACAGAGCTATGGTACCCGAACGGGAAACGGCGTGGCAGCTGCGGATTGGAGAAGCGGATTTGCTTGTTAACCAAGGAGTCATGAGTGAGGGTATAAAATATGGGCATAGCAAAGTAATCTGCTCCTTTATAAATAACTGGAGTTAACCTAAAAGGAGTAAATATATTGCTGAGAACTGAGCATTTGTTTTGTGTTTGTAAAGTGTCGGCTGTCACTGTTTGTTTTTGTAGACTTTCAGTAACACGATCCAGAGCTGGAGTACAAGCCAGCAGTAACCCGGACATCACTTTTCACGAAGAACTGTAAGTCACCTCTAGCACTTAAATTCACTCGCTTTCTTGTGTTTTGTGTGGGCGTTTGGAAAACCTGGACTTTTGGTTGTGGGTGAAACCAGGGGATTACAGTTAAGAATGATACATGCCGCTGTATCACCACAGCATTTATTATTTACAGGTGTTTGCCTTGGGGCTCTGGACATTATCAATAAACACCCCTGCCCCTGAAAGTAATTGTCTGTGTGTTTTATACCTGCACTGCACTCACCTGTACCCACTCACCACAACACTCATTAAGTTTCTTTTATACTGTTATAAAACAGTGGTGTGTGTGTGTGTATAAGCAGAATCAAATGTGAAAGTACTTTCCCTTGTTGAAGTTGTTTATTATATTTGTGATAGGTATCTTCACTTGGAGAAAACTTACATTCAATGTCTTTGCAGCTAACCAACCACGTTCCAGAGAGCAATGCATGTAACAAAAACATATATAATGAGGGTCCATATACAGACAGATCTGATAAAATGATTCAGTGGCTTATCTGGACAGATGATTAATTGGTTCCATTTATAATGAAGCACATGGTTTGAACAAAGACCAGAAGGTCATATCTATATGCACTCATTGGGCAACGCACAATTGTCCAAGCCATTTAGGTCAGCTAGGGTGTCCTCAGCTCACCGCGCACCAGCGACCCCTGTAGTCTGTCCTGGCACCAGCAGGCTTGCCTGCAAACTACCCAGAACTGTGTTGTCCTCCGACGCTGTAGCTCGGAGGTGTCTGAAAGGCAAATCAGTGTGAAAAGAAAAATGGTCAGCTGACGCCGTGTGTTTGTCTCCATCGCTCGAGTCAGTGCATGGATGGTAGCGGTGAGCTGAGCCTAAAAATAATTGGAGATGCCAAACTGGCAGAAAATAAAATTTGCGATTACTAAATTAAAAAAATAAATAACAAGCCAACACTTGTTTCTCAGCAGTGTTAATGATTCTTTAAAACCCGCAATAACTCCTTTTGAATTTGTAACTTTTAATGCCAGCCTCTATTCTATAATTTCTTTTTTCTTTCTTTTTCTAATTCAAGGCGTGCTTTGTCATATTAATTATTTTGGCACTGCAGTTGCATGCATCTAATACAAACTGATGTCTAGCAGGGTAGGGGGTTAGATGGGAAGGTGAAGAATTAACAGAGGTGCAGGGTTGTTGGGAATCCTCTTCCCCTATAAGAAAGGAACTTTTTTTTGCAATAGATATACCAATTAATACAATTATTTTGTGCTGCAATATATATTTCTTACATACATACACATACACACACACACACACACACACACTATATAGAAAAAAAAATACAGACATCATCTCGTCCATCACAAAATTTGAGACAAACACACATTGCATATTTTAATGAATGCATGTTAATAATTTGACCTGCATCGTCGTCGATATCCTCAACTCTGCTGCTTTCTGCGGGGACTTGTGATAGTGACGTGTCACATCCCCCCGAAACGCCCTCAGTGATAGACGTCCCCAATAAATTAATCGCCCTGTCTTCATCAGCAGACAGTGGGTATGCGGATAACGGCCGGGCCTCTGCCGGATTTCTCTCAGTGACGCTCTACTGCTGATAATTTTACGGGTCAAACTGCTGTAGTCAGTCCATTTTTGTGTGCCTGCAACCAAATTATTGGCCTTCCTTCACTCAAAGAACTCATTCTATTAGTGACGGTCCATTTCTTCTTTGGACACATTTGTTATACGGTTATTTAATTTTGCAAGTAAAACATATTTATTAGATTCTACTTCTTCCAGAGCTAACATGTTTTCTTTTGCTGACTGAGAAGCTATTCTCATAACACACCCAACAACTTCACTTGTTAGTGATGGCTTTTATAGTGACTTCTAATCTCCCGCATGCGTTCTGATAGGTGTTATAATTACAATTATATTATTACAAAATGAGTCAAGGCAATGCGATGCTGTTTTTATGGTGCAGTCACAAAGGTTTAACTTACACCGGAATAGTACATAAACACCGGGTAAATGGAAAATGTGGTAGTAGGATATTTATTTAGGCTATTATAATACAACTGGGATTTAATTTTAACTTACATGAGTAAAATATACTTTCTATACCGTTCAAAATACATGGTATTTGTGATGCGTGATTAAGCAATTTCAGATAATAAGCCAATAACTTGTCTTTGAGAAACACCGACGCCGACTCGAGTGTTTTATGGAAACTGGTGATAACCGATCGAATTAGCAGGTGATAAGTGGTCGAAACACCAGTCTATATGAACTTACGATCTCGCAATATAGAAACGAGCTCGAGGACTGAAAGTGTGCTGGTTGTCTACCACTGACCTAGATAACGATACTAACAACAAATCACGTACTTATGGTTTTAGGACAGAAAACTTAATTGTTGGAGACATAATTAGTTTATTTAAAGGGTGATTAATGGTTGTATACAACTTTATTGAAACATATGCTGCCTATGGGACAACCTATGTAAATGATCTAACCCCTAGTGGATCCGAATAATGCAAAAAACTAAACAACCTTCTTTTGGGAGTCAATACATCACCAGCAGGTTTTATACAGCGTTAAAGCTATGGTGATATTTACATTTGCTGTGGTTTTGGTTATTAAAATTGACTCCAACCTCTAGTATATATCTATCCTGGAGATAAACATTGTAGATTAAATTATAAAAAACAGCAATGTTGTTCCTGTCAGTGGTGTTTTGTGTTTAGCTGGTTGATGAATATTATTGGTTCCTGACCTATAAACTAAAAATGAGGACTGTAATTCCATGTCTTTAGATCTGCCAAGTTTTTGTTTCATAATTGTACTAACTGTATTATAACCCACTTAATTTAATACTTACTAAATAGGATTTTAAAAGAAAAACAACTATAGCGATCCACATAACTAAACAGTTATAGTGTTATAGTACATATGAAAGGTGCTTAGTCGGGTGTTCGTTATTATTTTTATTATTATTATTATTATTATTATTATTATTATTATTATTATTATTATTATTATTATTATTATTAGTAGTAGTAGTAGTAGTAGTAGTAGTAGTAGTATAACCCTGATATGCGACGAGCGCCCCGATTGTCATTATGCCTTTATTTAAAAAAAACAAACATAAAAAAAATAAAATGTGATCTAAATACAAATGTACCGCAATACCACGTTTAACGTTTTTCCATTACTAGTAATATTGCTCAAAAACAATTATTATACAAGATAAGTTTATTTCAAATGCAAAATGTAATAGTTTTTTTGTGTGTTTGTTTGTTTTAATAGAGAGGTATAGGGTACAAGTCGGTAAACTTTTCTAGTGACAAAGAATAAAGCTCGCAATGCGCAAATTACTCTGAACAACAACAATCACATTAGCAAAATGTTAACTTCAAAATGTCGTCCACTAAGTGTATGCGTCTATTTTTTACATACTGAACATGTTTGTTATAGGCTTACATATCTACGAAATGTATGTAAATTGATATGCAAATTGAAAATTACATTTGTAGGCTATAACAATTCAACAAGGCTTGAAAGCTTTTTCGATTCCTTATGCAACAAGTGTTGCGTTAAATTAAATATTTGGCAGACTTGATATTCAGACTAATAGAAACTAAATCGGAATAATGAATAATTAAATATTTTCTGAAAATAAAACATCAGCTTTGAACAATTTAAGCGAAACACAATATGTGGGCATAATATAATTGCGCATCACGTTCATGTAAACTTGAAATGGATTTGTATAATACATTCAGACACACTTTCAAACAGTAAAGTTTTGTACATTTTAATAAAAAGTATTTCCAATATAATACACACAGAAGGCGTAATGATATTAACAGATAGTGGGCCTTATAGCAAACACGTCTGAATTCTAATAATCAGTAACATTTGCCATAAAATGTAAATATCCTTTTTTTTTTTTTTTTTTTTTTTTTTTTTTTGAAAAAATACAGCTGAGACTGGCATGACATTAAAGTGCTTTTTTTATCTCTCAATAGTAAACTTATTTATTTAGGCTATTATAATACAACTTGGATTTAATTTCCCATCATTCAGGTACTAACAACAAAATAGTTTATTCATGTGTTATAGTTATGAATTCTCGCTTTGTAGAATTAAATTAGTTATAAGAGCGAACATATTAATACTAATATTATATATATTATATATATATATATATTCGTTTTAGGGTGATATATATATTGAGCAGTGTAATAACAATATTAATGTTTTAAATTGCAGTGTAAACTAATAATCTTAATTTGTTTATATTTATGCCGAAATTGTACATTTACTGTAAAATGTATACATGTTCAAGTAGTACTTTTTTTAGGTGATTTGCAGTTATATTAATTACGGGAAAATACATTTACAAAAATGTGACACATCTACAAGTATGTCGATATGGGAAAATACTTCATATAAAGTACACGAAACAATAAAAGTAAAGGTACTGTGGATCTGAAATATATAAGTATATATGCTTTATTATGTTTCTGACACTAGACTTTATCATATATATATATAGGTCGACTATCCTATATATATTATATATATATATATATATATATATATATATATATATATATATATATATATATATATATATACATGAATGTGGCAGCTCTAAGTCGTCCAATAGTCCAAAATCAACGTATTTCCTGTATTGTTAATACATAATACAACAGATGGTCTATATTGGATGGAAGGTAACCCAAAATGCGCAAAACATACTTTTTGTTTTTCATTTGTGATTACATGAATTAAAAGTAGAAATGTATTTCTATCTGGGGACAATACAGTTGTTATTGTTTTTAAATTACATCAAATTAAGCATCACATTGCATCACAACAAAATACCTTACCTGCAGTTTGAGATACAACACTATGATGCAGCTATGCAGTTTACCTTTCAACACTGAAAATGTTTAATTGTCTGTTCTGTTCCAAAAGCATATACTTTGAGTATACTAGTCTGTAAGTGATACTACTTGGAATCGGCCCCAAATTGTTCTTAACAATGGACAACAGTTGGGTGCAAAAAGTTGTTTTTTCCGGCTGTGGAGTCTGAAAGAGTTTGACCAAGCAGTGCAGAAGTTGATGATGAGCAGAGTTGTGCCGGACTCCTAGCGAGATTAGATATCGCAGAGACTGCTGCCAGAGAAGGGGTCGGCTTTATTGGAACCGGGACAGCTGGCATCGTTTGGCTGGTTGGGTGACAGATTGTCTTCATGGGTACCCCAAATGGTCCATAATCTGGAGAGATTGGCATCGGGGCCATGGATTCTATCATGCCAACGTGAGGCCACATTGAATTCACCATGTTGCTTATTTGACTGGGGACTGGGTACCCAAGGTGATGCATCACCGACGATATAGGAAGTCCACCAGCCATCATACCTTTGTAGTCCCTTCCTATGATATTTTCAATAGCAAAGGGATGTTTAAATCCAGTCGACTGTCCACCGTTAATGCTGTAGGTTTGGAACGGGGGCAGTCTCCCAACACCTGCAGCAGCCTCAGGTGGCCCGATGCCCAGTTTGTTCTGGTGGTGGTGATGGTGGAAATAGTGGAGCATCTGAGAGTTTTTGGACGCCAGTTGCTCAGCTCTGAGAAGTTTGAACCTCTTTCGTCTTCTCAAGAAACTGCCGTTCTCAAACATGTCCCCGCAGTCTGGGTGCAGGGCCCAGAAACTCCCCTTACCGGGCTGATCTGGCCTTCTTGGGATCTTGATGAAGCAGTCATTAAATGATAGATTGTGCCTCAAGGAGTTTTGCCATCTCTGCGTATTTTCTCTGTAATAAGGAAACCTGTCCATTATAAATTTATAAATGTCACTCAACGGCAGCATCTTTTCTTGAGAGCTTTGGATAGCCATGGCAGTAAGGGATATATAAGAATAAGGAGGTTTCTGATCACTGTAAGAATTTTTCCCCGGTCGAGGCATTTTTTAACTTGTTAAAGAGCACGTATAATCAGAATAGGCGCGCAGATATATATATATATATATATAAGATAATATATTTATATATTATTATATATATTTTTTTATTATATGTAATGAGTGTTAATTATATATATATAAAAAAAAAAATGTCTTAGCATTAGAAAACAGACAAAAGTTTCTTGAAGTACAGTTCTATAGCCTAATAAATTAACGATCAAAGTAAATCTTTGCGCAATACTCGCACTTTAAAAAGAAAAACGTTGTTTATTTTGTACTGTACACATGTGTATTGTCCGTGTCAAATGTACAAGAGCAACAAACTGGCAATATAAAGTTCCACTGCTGCTCAAAGAAACGACTCCCAGAGAAGATAAAATAAAATTAAAAAACTGTCCCAGAAAGCAGCTACAGTCCAAGTGCAGTACTGAAGAAAGGTGTCCTTTGATTTCATTTGAAATCAGCTATTTAGGGAAGGCGCCGGTTAACTAGATGCCGTTTCCCTGAAGAAGGCCGGCAACGCTTTGTATTTGGATGTGTGTGCTTCATGCGCGCTCGCTCTCTCTCGTCTCCAGCCTGGTTTTGTTATGATCTCAGAGATGCTGAGACCCCTGCAGGTCCCTCTTTATTATCACATGACAATCGCTTTGGGACAAGTCCAGAAAGAATGGGGACGACTACGACTCTAATCTGGTTTCATTTACATCTACTTTGGAAACACAGACAGACCAATAGGAAATGAGATGGGGTTTTGAACGCAGTGTGGGGTCGCACTCACATCTAAATGGTATCCTTTTCGATAGATGGACCTTATGTGGAGGTATGCAGTTTATCACACAGGCCTACAGTTATTATTCCTGTCTATTACACTTTGCGTTTTTATAAAAGTGTGTTTGGTTGTGTAAATAGTATCATCCACTTACACTGAAATATTATTTATTTGTATTTATTTATATTTAATGAAATAAAGAACACAAGATAATTACATGATTTACTTTTAACAATGTAATCTACTTGTCTCTTTTTATTAAATTAAAAAAAAACAAAAAACATAGGGTTTGTATTTTTGTAAGTTTGTATAAAACTATGTCCTAACTCAACAAATTAATTTACATTAATTATATTAATTTAGTCGGAGTATTTTATTTTTATATTTAATTGCAGAATATAGTAACCCTTTTCATTCTTTAATGACTTCTGTTAATTTGATGTCCTATACGATGCACCTTTTTATGCGTTTCATAAAACATCTGCCAGTTTAAATTTGCACTTGAACAAAAACACAAATAGAAACGAATACAGATAATTATTGAAACACGTTGTGCAATGCATATTTTTCTACTGATTTTAGATATTTCTGTATTGTTAATATAGTTTTATCTGATTTCCCGAGATGTTAAAAAAAAAAATGTTAACGACCAATGGCCAGTTGTTTCACCTTTCTGTATGTGAATGTTTTGTGATTTCTA